>NC_025688.1:2747558-2782049 GCF_000633955.1 Camelina sativa | reverse complement strand
AACAGGCACTCTGGCTAAACAGCCCGCCACAAAGGCCACACTCTGGCTAAACAGCCTGCCACAAAGGCCACACAATGGCTAAACAGCCCGCCACAAAGGCCACACAATGGCTAAACAGCCCGCCACAAAGGCCACACAATGTCTCGAAAGACCGCCACTAAGGCCACACAATGACTAAAAAGTCCGCCACTAAGGCCCCACATGCCCCTCCACGGCTTCCCCCACTAAAATGGACAATTTTTAACTCACATAAAACTTTCCACTTTTACCACTTTCCACTTTGGGAAACTTTCCATTTCAGGAAACTTTCCTCCAAAAACCCCGCCTCACGGAAACTATGTACCCCGAGCACCACCTCATCTTGTTACTTAGTCGCACAACCAACCACCCCAAGCGACCAAGTAAACAAGAGAGATGGGCTGGAATACCACTTCTTAAACCTTGCCTTAATCCTCTCCTCAGGCTCCCAAGTCTGCTCCTCAACACCATCACAGTCCCAAAGGACTCTCATCAAAGGAATCTTCTTCTTCTGAAGGTCCTTGATCCTCCTCTCGAGAACCCTCACTGGTCTCGCCTCCAAAGTCATGTTAGGCTGAAGATCCTTAGGAATCTTAGCTAACAACTGATCATCCTCACAGAGACACTTCCTCAACATAGAAAAATTGAAAACCTTATGGAATGCACGTATAACCTCAGGTAACTCCAGTCTATAAGCCACTGGTCCAACACGCTCAATCACTCTGAATGGACCCATATACCTCAGACTCAACTTAGTCTCAGTCAATGACCTGTTCGGACCCCGCAACATGGCCATCTTGAGGTATACTCTATCACCAACCTGAAACTCAAGATCTCTCTTCCTCCTATCGACATAACTCCTATGCCGATCCTGAGCTTCCTTCATGTTCAGCTTGAGAACCCAAATCTTCTCTGAGGTCTCCTAAACAAAATCTGCCCCGTAAATGCTCCTCTCCCCCACCTGAGTCCAGCATAACGGTGTAAGACACGGCCTCCCATATAAAGCCTCATAAGAAGCCATCTTAATACTTGCTTGATAACTGTTGTTGTAAGCAAACTCTACCAAGCTCAAATGATCTGCCCAATAGCCTCCCCAATCCAACACACACATCCTCAGCAAATCCTCCAGCGTCTGGATCGTCCTCTCTGACTGTCCATCTGTCTGGGGATGATAAGCTGTACTCATATGCACCTTAGTACCCATCTCTGCCTGAAACGCTCTCCAGAACACCAAAGTGAACTTAGAATCCCTATCAGACACAATGCTCGCTGGCACCCCATGCAACCTGACTATCTCCTTCACATACTTTTTAGCCAAAACCGCTGCTCCATCAGTCTTCTTAATGGCGAAAAATGTGCCGACTTAGTCAACCGGTCCACAATGACCCAAATAGCATCAAACGTCCTGGACACTGGCAAACCTACCACGAAGTCCATAGTAATCATATCCCACTTCCACTCCAGAATGGGAAGACTCTTCAGCAAACCGCCTGGTACCTGATGCTCAGCCTTCAATAGCTGACACACAGCGCACCTCGCAACCCAACTAGCCACGTCCTTCTTCATCCCGACCCAGTGATAATACCTCTTGAGATCATGGTACATCTTAGTCGCTCCTGGATGAATAGAAAACATGCTCGCATGAGCCTCACTCAGAATCTCCTGCCTCAACTCATCATCCTTAGGCACACAAATCTGCCCATGCACCAGAATAGTACCATTAGCCGAAACCTGATACTCTGAATCAACATCCTTTGAGGCATTCACCAGCCCCAAATCCTTCTCCTGAGCCAACCGCACTCTGCTCAATAGATCTGCTCTATCAGCTGCAACTAAGCCCAACAGCTCCTGAGAAACCGCACACAAGCTTAACGCATTGATCTCTCCTACCAGAGAATCCATATCTTACTCAAAGCGTCTGCAACCAAGTTAGCCTTACCAAGATGATAGGCTATCTCCAGATCATAATCCGCCACCAGCTCCATCCACCGCCTCTCCCTCAAGTTTGGCTTGGGCTGAGCAAATATATACTTCAGGCTCTTATGATCCGTAAACACCTGTACCTTTGCACCATAAAGATAAGATCTCCAAATCTTCAGAGCAAAAACTACAGCACCCATCTCCAAGTCATGAGTAGGATAGTTGTCCTCATGCTTCCGCAACTGCCGTGAAGCATAGGCAATCACCTTCCCATGCTGCATCAACACACATCCTAAACCCACTCTGGATGCATTTGTATAAACCACATAGGATTCTCCCTGCTCAGGCAAAGCCAACACCGGAGCAGTAGTCAACATCTCCTTCAGGCTTGCAAAGCCTTCCTCACACTCCTGTGACCAGACAAAAGGAACATCCTTCCCCGTCAACTTAGTCATAGAACGTGCTCTGCTCGCAAAACCCTGCACAAATCTCCTGTAATACCCTGCCAACCCGAGAAAACTCCTGATCTCCGTGGCATTCTGCGGTTTAGGCCAATCCATGATAGCCTGAAGCTTCTCCAGATCTATAGAAACCCCATCTGCAGACACAATGTGACCCAGAAAACCCATCTCACGCTGCCAGAAACTACACTTGCTCAGCTTAGCAAACAACTTATGCTCCCGCAGCTTCTCCAGAACTGCTCTCAAATGCACTGCATGCTCCTCAGGACTCTTAGAATAAACCAGGATGTCGTCGATGAAAATGATGACAGACACGTCCAAAAACTCCTGAAACACGCTGTTCATCAATCTCATGAACGCAGCTGGTGCGTTAGTCAACCCAAACGGCATCACCACATACTCATAATGCCAATACCTCGTCCTGAAAGCAGTCTTCCTCACATCCGCCTCATCTATCAGGATCAGATGATAACCCGACGCCAGATCTATCTTGGACAACCAAGTAGCACCTCTAAACTGATCCAACAACTCATCGATCCTCGGCAAAGGGTACTTGTTCTTCACAGTGACCCGGTTGAGACCCCTATAATCAATACACAAGCAAAAACTCCCATCCTTCTTCTTAACGAATAACATCGGCGCTCCCCACGGTGATACACTAGGACAGATGAATCCCTTGCTCAACAAATTCTCTAGCTGCTTCTTCAGTTCTGCCATCTCTGCTGGAGCCATCCTGTAAGGAGCTTTGGATAACGGTGTCGTCCCTGGTTCTAGTTCAATCGTAAAAGGATCAGACCGAGAAGGTGGTAATCCCTGCAATGACTGTAACACGTCTTCAAACTCCTTTAAAACCTGAATACCGCTAACCGTAGACTTCCTTACTGACTCTGGCATAGATATAGTAACCAAATAAGCCTCACAGCCCTTCTAGATCATCTTCCCAGCCTGAATGGTCGAGATCACGAGACTCCCCGAAGTCGGTCTAATCCCCTGATAAACCAACTTCTCTCCTCAGCGCTCAAACTCCACTCTACCCCGATGACAATCCAGATGAACCATATGCCGATACAACCAGTCCATCCCCAAGATAACGTCATACAGCTCCACTAGGCTGATAAGAAAATCCGCTGCGATATGAATATCAATTCCTCTGGCTCGTCCAATAACCCTCAGGAACTTGCCTCCAGTAACTCTGACAACTCCTGTACGCTCCCTGGAATCCCCTCTGATTCCCGCGCTCTCTGCACACTCCGGAGTAATGAAGCTATGCGAAGCTCCAGAATCTAACATAACATGGGACTTAAACCCTCCCACCAACAAGGTCCCTACACAAACCTCATGTGTTGAGAACCTAACACTTTATCACAGGACAACATAAAATCTGAACTTACTAAGAATTCACAAATATTAAGTACCAGAAATTATACATGTGATCGTCCCGTCACTGGTTCCACCAGTCTCTACAGTCGTGTAAACCCATGGCGCCTGCTCAATCCGTGCCACCTGTTGCCCTCCCGTCTGCACCTGCTGCAACGCTGCCACTGCTACCGGCTGCAACTTGGGACAATAGGGCCTATTGTGCCCTGGCTCCCTGCAATGATAGCACACACGATCTGCAGCCGTCAGAGCACACCTCTTGGGACAGCTAGCAACCTTGTGATCCTTGCCTCCACACCCGAAGCAACTCGGACAACCCGACCACTGCGTAGTCTCCCATCTCCTTTTGGTTCCCTGCGCAAGCTTGCCGCCCTTGCTAGAACCTCCCTGATGCTGAGCCTTACTAGGCTGAACTGCTGGGCTAGCCGCCACTGATTGTGCCCGGATATCCTCCTCAATCCCTGCTGTAGTGAACCCTCAAATCGTCACGTAGGGCCCTCAAAAACCTCCTGATCTGAGCCTCCTCAGACTCCATATCCTGACCCCCATACCTCAGAAGTCGACTGAACTCCAAGTCAAGCTCCCGCACTGACCGAGTTNCTACCGGCTGCAACTTGGGACAATAGGGCCTATTGTGCCCTGGCTCCCTGCAATGATAGCACACACGATCTGCAGCCGTCAGAGCACACCTCTTGGGACAGCTAGCAACCTTGTGATCCTTGCCTCCACACCCGAAGCAACTCGGACAACCCGACCACTGCGTAGTCTCCCATCTCCTTTTGGTTCCCTGCGCAAGCTTGCCGCCCTTGCTAGAACCTCCCTGATGCTGAGCCTTACTAGGCTGAACTGCTGGGCTAGCCGCCACTGATTGTGCCCGGATATCCTCCTCAATCCCTGCTGTAGTGAACCCTCAAATCGTCACGTAGGGCCCTCAAAAACCTCCTGATCTGAGCCTCCTCAGACTCCATATCCTGACCCCCATACCTCAGAAGTCGACTGAACTCCAAGTCAACCTCCCGCACTTACCGAGTTCCCTGAGTTTGTTGAAGGACCCAACTCTAGCAACCTAGCAACGCCAGACAACATACAATCGAGTCCCTAGAACATCCTCCTCTTCATCGCCTTGATTCCACGATCACACTTTGCCTTTACCTGCACCACAAACACATATTGAGATGCATGAGTATTTGATAAACACTCAGTGAGGCAATCCTCCCATCTACTAGGCTATACACACAAGCAACAGTGATACCAATGTTCTAAACAATAAACAAACAAGACAAAACAAACCAGAAAATCAAACATCATCTCGTTGGAAGGGAGGTGTCGACCGTCACCAGCCAAGTGTCGACCGACATTGGCCTTGGTGTCGACCGACACTACCCCATAGTGTCGATCGATGCCCAATTTGCTGGTGTCTACCGACACCAAGTGGTGTCGATCGACACTCCCTCTGCAACCACGATCCGCTCGAAGCCGAGAGTCGAATCTCGCTTCCCAACATCTTTCCAAGTCGTCCAATACTCAAAACCCAAGCCAAATACGTCTTTAGGAACCTGTAGCAACCAATCCCCAGCAAGAAAACACACAAAACAACAACACACAAGCAAGAACAAGGAAATCAAAGGCTTAGATTAGCCATGGTCATGCACTCACCTCTTTGCAGGAAGATTCAGACCAACAGCAACGAATCCAACCTTCCTAGCAAGCTTCTAACTCCTTCCCAGCCTTGGATCTCTCAAGAAACAGCAAGGAATCTCACAAATCTCTCTCAAAAGCTCAAAATCAAGGTTTTCTCCCTTTGACTCTCAAAAAACGAGAAATGGCGACAAAGACAAACCAAAAACCCTTCCTTTCGTCGATAAACACTTAAGTAACCCAGTTCAATGGTTTTCCAAAACCAAACCGAACCAAATCGACGCATACAACATTCTGGTCGAACCAGAGAACCTTGGTGTCGACCGACACCACCATCGACACCCACCCCCAAAACGCAGAGTTTTGGTTCGCGGACGTTACAGAATATAAGGCAATGGCTGAAACAGTTTGTGAGATTCTTTGGCTGTGTGAGTTACTTACGTTTCTTGGTGTTAAATGCCCATATTCTGTTTAGTTTCATTGTGATAATTAATCCGCCATACATATTAGCAAGAATTTGCTGTTCCATGAACATACTATGCATATCCAGTCGGATTGCCATTTTATCCGTGATGAAATTATTCGAGGTGTGATCGCTCTTCAATATGTCTCCATATGGATTCAACTCGCTGATATTCTTACTAAGCTCTTGACCGCAAAGAGTTTGACAATTTCCTGTCCAAATTGGGTATTTGTGACCTCCATACTCCAACTTGTGAGGGTATTGAATGCAGAAAAACCTTAGGTGTAAATATATTATTTTATAAGTACTATAATGTAATTTATGTTAATAACCTAGGTTAATAACATTTGCAGAATGTATATATATGGTGTGTCGTCCAATGAATAAAGTAAGAAAACCTTTGATACCAAACTAGTTTTCTTGACACAAATCCTAGTGAAGTATACATTCCAGAAACTTCTTTACAAGTTTACAAATACTCCCTTTGTTTCTTAATTTTTGAGAAACAAAAAAAAGTTTTAAAAATGTGGATATTTCGTATTTTCAATGCAAATTTTAACATTTTTTCTTCTAATTATACCATATTTATTAGAATTAAAACGAAATAAATTAGTTAGTTTTGAAAAATAAAATAAGAGTTTAATAGGTTGATAATATTAAAATTACTAGGTTGGTACCCGCGCTACGCTGCGGATTAATTTTTTATGGTAATGAACTTGCAATATTATTATTAATAGGTTGGTACCCGCGCTACGCCGCGGGATTAATTTTTTATATTATTTTTTTCAAATTTTTCTGTTTTGTTTTTCTCGATTCATAATTTAATATATGTTATTTGGAAGCAATTCATAAGTTTTTGATAATTTCAATAGTATTTTATTATTATTATTATTATTTACATCATCATGATACTTGAGTTTTTTTTATTTCATAAACTTAGTTTCTGAATCACTACAAGAAAACATGGAATCGCCGACTACAAAAACAATCACTATATAGTCGCAAACTACTTAGTAACGACTAATTGGCGACTGACATACGTAGTCAGTAAACAGTGCGTCGCTAAAATAATCAATCGCTAAACAGTTGACACCGAGCTACTAATTGGCGACTGGTAATTGTGGTCGTTCTTCCCTCGCCAAACAGTCGCTAAATTTAGCGACTGAATTGCAACGGTTTAGCGATCGATCTGGTTACTCATTTGCGACTGTTTTGGTTACTGTTTTGTGTACGTTTTGGTGACTGTTTTACGACTGTTTAATTATCATGTTTTTTAAAAAAAATCAGGTAAAAAATAATTATTTGATTTTGTAATACCAAAACTGATTATGAAAACTATAACTAAAACATAACAAACATGAAATCAAACAAAGACATAAGTTTAATTTTACAACCAACATAAGTTCCAGAAAACATCCAAACAGTCATTAAAAATGTTTTTATGAGTTTCAGAGCAAAGAGGTACAGGAAGTGGAATCGGTTGGCATAGAAACAACAGGAGTTTCAGAGCAAAGAGGTACAGCTGCTGTCATCTCTAACCTTCTTCCCTTGGACTAACACCCCAATACGTATTCCACCACCGAGTAAAGCAGTAACAGCCTCTTTCACCGCAAAGTATTAAGTATCATGACTAATGTTATGAAATAACATTGATCATTGCACACAGCAGAACCGAAACATCTAAAGAGACGGACAGGAAAAGACAAATAAATCACGCACCTTCAGTAAGCCTACAGTTGCTGTCTCTGGAACTTCAATAACAAGCTCCAGAATCCTAAGGGACTTGATAATGAACTTTACTGCAAACAATGATATAACATGAGACCCACCACTACAAGAAATATGAGTTTTGTTAGCACTAGAAAAACACAAGAGTTATTGAAAAATAAAGATTCAACCCTTTATAATACCAAAACATTAAAAGCCAAGTGAATATACCTTGTAAGCACCAACATAAAACTCATTTTCGAGCATGTCCTACAAGTGTTCATTGAGAACATAGACAAACTTCTTGAACCGAGATAGTCACTTGCACTTCTTACAACAATTTACCTTCGTTCCTGCAAACATCGGAGGTTAAAACATGAATCAAAGGTTCTTTACTTTTTCAATCTCCAGAACATTTGTTCATTTATGTGTAAAGACGAATAACTAACCAGTCCTTCACAATTTTTCTTCTTCCTCATGATCCAGCTCAGTAAAGAACACCTGCAAGATATCAACGGTATTGGATATATGGACTAACCTGCTGTCGACTACACCTGCAAACCAAGAAGTAAAATTCTTCTGTTATTGTTCTCCAATTTCAAGCAGATTTTACTAATTCTTAAATAGAAATTAGAGAACAACACAACAATGATGATTCTCTTGCTTCCCTTCTTTGCAGAGCAACGCTCAAGTCTTAATTCAAAACTTCAGATTCACCAAACAAATCTAGCAGCGTAGAGAGAAGCACAAGAAACAATAGGTGAATTAAGAAAATCAGAGTCATCTAGCCAACTATAAATAAAACCTTTTGAAAACTTCATTAGCTTTAAAAAAGACATCTGGCAAGAAACACTTTGATCTCAGCCGAGAACCAAACCTAAACTTAGAGACATCTTGAGATAGTTGAACAGGAAATATGTAAAGTGAAGCTAGAAGAAAGTTTGAAACTTTAACCTGAACTCTTTGCAGAAAGAATCACAAGCCCATCTCTGTTAGTAACCCGAAACTGGGATCGTGTGAGATAAAAGGAGACATCAACGGCAATAGAAACGGCAGCGTTATAGCTTGAAGGCGTAGTAGAGAGAAAGCGACGAGGGGAATAATGAGGAATAGGGTTTTGGATCTGGGTCTGGAGGAAGTAGTACGATTGAGAGCAATTGAGAGATACAAGGAGGGACTATGGCGTTTTTCGATTGAGTTGGGGATGTGAGGGATTAGGGTTTTGAGGAATAAACGAAAGAAGAAGAGAAACAATTGAGAAGAGATTTGAGGGATTAGGGTTTTCTCGGGGAAGAAGAGAAACAATTTGGGTTTGAGCCGTTTTGTTACGGTCCAAATTTGGTTTAAAGCCCAAATTAAATAAAACAGTCGCTAAAGAATAGCTGTTTAATCGCAATGTTTGGCGACTGTCAAATTGGTCTCCAAACTAGTCACAAATTGGCGACTACACTGCGATATTATGCATCAGTCTTGAACTAGCATCTATTAGGCGACTGTTTTATTTTAGTAGCCATTGAGTAGCAAAACAATAGCAATAGCAATTTAGCGACTGTGTTTTAGGTCGCAACTTTCAGTCGGCAATTCCATGTTTTCTTGTAGTGAATAGATTTTAAATTTTATTACCAACTAAGTTTAGTGATTACAAACCATTAGTTCTTGATTAGTTTCTCACTCACAAACTTTCTAGAACAGTAAAACATATTACTCTTTGATGTCTACATTTTAAATGTTCTTGATGGATCTCTTAGAGTACTTTAGGTTTAGCCACTTCAATCTTTTGTCTCATAAATCCGACATAAACCAAAGATGAAGCTTTTGAAATTTACTAAGATCAAAAGGAAAAGAAAAAATGATAATTTTCATATAGAGAGTTCTAGAAGTAGTAGTAAGTAATATGTATTGTACTAAACCTTGAAAAAAGAAAATGTTCTGATCCAAAGCAGCAATCTGCTCAATATCATCTTCATTTAAGACCTAAGTCAACAAAGAAGAGGTGAGTCAATTTACGCAAACTCTAATATTTCTTCTTGAATCAACCCTAAAAGCTTGAATAAAAACGACATCTTTACCTCGATTGGACCTGCGATTCTAAAATAGATTAATGAACTTTGTCATGCCGAAGTTGCTCTTTTGTAAATTTTTTAATCTTTTTTATATCAGACGTCAATTGTGTGGTTAGGGAGGGGCTTACATGAGGAATTGATATCTATATGTCTCTCTTCTCTTCTTCCTTCTTCTTCTTCATATCACTATGTGTTTCTCTCTCTCTGCTTTCTCCTTCTCTCTCTCTATTCTATCTTTCCAAATTTCTTCCCTATTCTAATTTTTAGCCTCGCCTCTTCTTCCAAAGAGTTCTCGATAACCGGAGAATTTGATTTCAAATGAAATTCTTGTTCGAATTAATCAAAGGTGAATTTGGTAAGTTTTCTTTGCCTCTTTAACAATGACTTATGCTTCTTCTATGTCTCCTGCCGCACGAGTCGTGCGTTTTCTTCTCTTTATGTTTGTTTCATTGAAGGCAAAACTTTGTGACAATTCTTTTGTTTCTTCTCTCTAACTGAATCCAAGAGCAGTCTTATAGTGTGAAGGAGAAGAACACACAATTAGAGTCGTCGTGTTTTTTTTTATTATGTTGGCAAAGGTCTATGAAGTGAAAGAGAACGTGATGTGGCACATAGAGGTGTCAATCGGGCTGGCTCGGCCCGGTCCGGCCCGAAATCCGCAAACTCCGCATATATTTGAACCCTTCTCGGCCCGAGCCAAAATATTTTCAAGTCTATATTTCAAAGCCCAACTCGCCTCTAAGAGGGATACAAGACTTTTCGGGCTTTTCCGAGCTTATCTTACGGATTAAAAATTCAAACTTATAAGTTAGTTTATAATATGTCTTAAAAAAGCAATGTTTAAAGGTGCAATATAAACAAATCAATCAAAATTTAAATAACTCATCTATATTCACTAAACCCAACTTAATCTAAAATAAATAAAAAAATAAACCACCGATGTAGTGGGCTAATGGTTTAAGTGCAGGAGTTGGATCTTTGTGCTCCCTAGTTCGATTCCTGGTGGGAGGGATGCTTTACGCCATGTCATAAGGTATTAGCAAAGGTTGGTCCCGGGCCATGGGAGAGATTAAGGTCCAGGCCCGAACTCCTCCTAGTTAACAAAAAAAAAAAAAAAAAAAANTCTGGCAAGTGAGATCAAGAAGGCCTTTGACGTTGAGATAGTTAGCAGCGAGAATGAGTTGGAAGACTGTCGCCAGATCTTTATCCTTGAGAAACTCTGCTTCCCATTCCTTGATCTTCGCGGCTTCTTCTTCAGACATTGAATCAGCTTCCTTCTTCTCCTTGTCTTCCTTGCTCTCTTCTTCAGCATCTACAACATTGACGTGTGATTTGCAATACTCGATCACCATGGAGAGGATCTTTCCGGTGACGTTTGTAAGCGGGATCTTCGATCATGTGCCTTACGATCTGCAGTTTTCTCGCCATCAGAGCTCACCAACTCAAATTTTTTCGAAGACATATTGTTTATGAATTATGCAAAAGCTATTGGAATGAGAGAGATTGTTGAATGATGAATAGAATAAAGAGGAGTCGAAGAAGTTCTATTTATAAAGTTTAAGAGTCGGTTAATTGTGTTTTCCTTTCACAATTGGAAAACATGTGTTTCTTCTTTTTTCTTCCAAGTGCCAAACATAATAGGAAAAACCAAATCCTACTTTAACTAGGTTTTACTTTTAATAATTTGGGGCTTAATCGCAGATAAAAATTCTGGGCTTATCTAGTTGATTCAATAAACTTCTTTAACATATATAAACTAAGAGATATCTCTTGCTTACAGCACGGATCAACATTTTAAAAAAAAATTCTAGTATAATAACAAAAATTATTGTTATAATTTTTTTAAAAATTATTTTGTTTGAGATAATATTTATTTTTAATTGTTCTGTAAATTTATTAATCTTTTTAAATACTAATTATTTTTGAATATTACAGTATTTTATTTTTGATGTATATTACAGTTTTATATTGTTTG
This sequence comes from Camelina sativa, assembly GCF_000633955.1. Classification (NCBI taxonomy): domain Eukaryota; kingdom Viridiplantae; phylum Streptophyta; class Magnoliopsida; order Brassicales; family Brassicaceae; genus Camelina; species Camelina sativa. The sequence goes on along the minus strand of NC_025688.1, from coordinate 2,770,427 downwards.
GTTGTTGTATTTGCATCATTATTTTGTGAAATATGAAGGAGTAATTTTAATATTATAATTGTGAACAAATAAAAATGATTAATTTATCATCTATATAAATTTAGTTTTACCAACTCGCCAATGTGGAAATTAAAACACACATTTCTTATAGATTGAGTAATATATCTTCATTTTAAAAAATTCAAATTACAACATATGCAGAAAAAATTCTGCATTTTATTAACCATAAGTATTATATGAAAATTCCAAACAATTAGTAAATAAAAATAAAATAAAAATGATAGGAGAATCATAATTTGAAATTTTAACAAAATCTTTGAAATTTTGTTATTAAAAATAATTTTATTGTGTACTTGGATATAAAATCTTAGTTTTTGAAATTCTGATTGGTTTATATTTTTAAAAAAAATATTTAGTAATTTTCGTCCATAATTTATTAGAGGGAGAAAAAAAAATTATATTTTTTTAGATTTTTTTATATTTGATCTGACAGCGTTTTTTATTTTTTTAACTAATTACCTTTATATAATTAATTAACTAAGCTCAATCAAATTTTTCTAATGGCAATTGAATGTAATTTTTTACACATTTTAAAATTAGTTTCATATTTGTACTTACCAATTAATATAGTAGGATATATTCATTTTGTTTATTTATTATTAGTATTATCTATGTAACGATAAATGTCTTATTATAGATGTTATACTATTTTGGTATTTTGTAACTTAATGTTTCTATTAAAAAGAAACTATTGTTATTTTTAATATAAAAATGGTACCTATTGGCTATTCTGTATTAAAATATAGGATTGGACTTAAACTAAAATACAACTTATAGTTTTTTGTATCACACACAGTATTACTACTAGTTAATTATATCTTATTTGCCGATCATCCGTCCACTTGCTGTAAGAAATTTAACACACGTATTGAGAGGATTAACCTTAGGCTACGTTCTCGTAATTTTCCTTAGGTGCAGTCATATATCACATTCTATCGTTATTCTATAAAGTGTTGATGAAAGAGTTTGTATTGTCCGTGTATCACGTTGTTCACCGGAGAGGTATGGTTTCTTATATAGCTATCAGATAAGATTAGAATGGAGATGAAACATGCTTTAACAACAAAATTAATTATAGAGACCAAAAAAGTTGATCTTACATTCTTGAGAAACGATCTTCCTCGGATGCTTTGTTTTGTGTTTTTGGCATCTATTTGAGTTTTATACGGTCAAGACAACCAGGGAGTGGTATTTTTTCTTGAGTCATTTAATCAGTTGATTTCCTTTAGTGTCCTTAAATATAATTTCTCCAGACTACGACCACGACCACAACCACAACTTCCTTTGTCTTCCTACTCAATATACTTTTGTCAAAGAGAGGTTCAGCTGCACCATCTCCTTCAGTTGAATCATGATCATCATTGACGTCGATTGATGATGATCTCTTATTGATTGAAGAAGAAGAGTACAACACATATACAAAAAGAGGCTAACAAGATATTCTATACACTACAAGAAAAACGATGGGACACATCCGTTTAATAATGTCACAAAGTAAACCGACGTTAAAAGTTTTGAAAGCAAGGAATTTCCCGTCGATTTACGAACCGACCCAAATTTTATTAAGACATAATAATTCATTTGTTAAGTTTTTTTCTTTTGATGTAACCAAAAAACGAACTAGATTTGGTCGTAATATGTTATTATTTTATAAAAGTGTTGATGAAAGAGTTTTTGTTTTCCATGTCGTTATTTTCCACCACGTTGTTCACCGGAGGGATAAAAGTATAAGAAACATGCTCCGCTCACGCTCTTCCTCGGATGGTGTCCTTTTGGCATCCAATTTTGCCGATACAATCAGGGAGTGGCATTAATTGTTTATTGTGCATCTGTTTGCTTTCCTTACGTCTCCTAAATTATAATTTCTCCGACCACCACGACAACCCTCGTCTTCTTACTTATGATCTTTTCTCAAAGAGATTGGACTTGGGATTAGAAGAATATCTTGTGATACAAGCTATGGTTTTATGTTTATGTTTAACTTAGCCTAGTCAATTATCTAGGTAAGGAATGAATAACGCTATTAAAGAGACCCTAAAATTTGATCACACACTTGAGAAGCAGAAACATATAAGTCATTCACTAAATTAAATCATATATGGAAAAAGAAAAAGAAAAAAAAAACTAAACTAGAAGCTAGGGTTTTTTGGATCTTCAAAAGCCCAAGAGTGTGCCTTGTGAATCTCTTCTTCTTCTTCGGGTGTGTAATTGTTCTCGAAGTTAAAGATTTCTCGAACTTCCTCTAACTCTCTTTTCTATGATATAATCTGCAACGGCCTGGCAAGTGAGATCAAGAAGATACCATCACACATTGAGATAGTCAGCAGCGACAAGGAGGCTAATGACCGTATCAACATCAAGATTCTTCATGAACACTTTGTCCCAATCCTTGAGCTTCTTCTTCGCATCCTCAGTTGCTACATGATCATCATCGACGTGTCTCTTGCAATACTCGATAACCATGGCGAGGATCATTCCTGTAACTTTTTGAAGCGGGATTCCGTTAGTAGCACAGTCGTCTTCAATCATTTGAAGCGGGATTGCCTTACGGTCTGCATTTTTCTCGCCACCACTTCCTCAACTTCGAAAGACTCGCCATCAGAGCTTGTCAACACAATCTTTTTCGAAGACATTGTTTACTTTGAATGAGAGAGGGTTTTTGGATGTCTATATTTATAAATGTAAGAGTCGGTCAATTGTGCAATAATCCTTTTCACAAATAGACTTGGGGAACCCTTTTTCAGAAAAAAAAAACAATAGAATTGGGGTAATTAACATGTTATTTCCTTTTCTCACAAAAAGAAAAAAAGGAAAAGAAACGCAAATTCTTATTCAAAAAATCGTTTCGTAAAATATATTCCAGAAAATTTTTTAGAAATTGACTAATAGTCTTCTGTTTCTTAATTTAAGGAAAAAGTGTTAAATGTGAATATTTCGTATTTTTAATGCAATTTTTGTATAACATTTTCTAGTTTTTCCATATTTGTTAGAATTAAAATCAATAAATTTATTTTTCTCTTCTATATAAATTAGATATTATTGAATTATATAATAACAGCCTAGTATTATTTTGTTAAGAGTTTTAACCTTACACACCTATTTTATGGTATACCATATACCACTAATGGAAAAAAAAAGGTCGCACGATTTCTGGTTATTTGTACACGTTGCTTTGCTTGTGCCTCCAACTCTCCAAGAAAGGAATACTTTGACTCTTTGAGACTCATAAGAGATTTCCAACAGGATTCTTTATTTTTGATTATATTTTGGTGTAATTTCATTTTAAAGATGGGTTTTACTCCAATTTATTTCTTCGCATTTGACTCCAAAAAAGGAATATTTTTAAAATATTATTTTCATATTTTATTATTAATTTATATAATAATCTTTTATATATTAAAATTACAAATTTGTTCCAATTATTTTATTTTAGCAAAAATAAAAAGTTAGCATCTTATAAAATTTATTATTGAACAACAATACATTGCACAACATTCATTAATTATTAGTCTTTGTTGTATTAAGTTGTTTTTAATCTTTAGTTTAAGTCATATTATGTATTTTAATTTTTTATGGTAGTTATACTATTTTGTACTTTTTGTATTATCTATTTTCTATGTAATATATTTTATTGTTGAATTTGAAATTATTATTTATAAATTAGGTATAAAATAATAATAATTAGCTCTATTTATATATAAAATATAATTATATATAAATTTAAAGGATTGATTTAGAAATAAAAAAACACAACTCCAAAATGGAGAAATGACTTAAAAAATTTCAAATATAAAGATGAATTATAAAGATTTCTATTTTGGAGATGAAAATAAAGTTGGATTAGAGAAAGTTTTTTCTTCAAAACGGAATTTGGAAATAGGAATGGATATGGGCTGGAAATGGTCCAAAGGTCATCCACCTAACCAATGGCTGATATGCTCAATGTTTTTTGTGTTTTTTGTTTATATTCATCGAATTCCGTGAATATAAAATCTCTTAAAATAAAAAAAATATGTACACGCACATCACGTTCCTAGGTCTAATTGATCGTCTTCCCTGAAATATATATACTATTGAACTTTTGGAATTCCCTAATTGATCGTCCTCCCCTGAAATATACCTACTTAATGTTCTTTTCTCAAAGAGATTGGACAATTAGGATTAGAATTTAGAAGAATATCTTGTGTTACAAGCTATGGTTTTATGTTTATGTTTACCTTGGCCTAGTCAGGTAAGGAATTAACAACGTATTAAAGAGACCAAAAAGTTGATCAGACACTTGAGAAACAGAAACATATAAGTCGTTCACCAAATTAAATCATGTATGGGAAAAAAAAAAAAAACTAAACTAAAAGCTACTCTCTTGTCTATGATAAAATCTACAACGCCCTGACAAGTGAGATCAAGAAGAGACCGTCACACATGGATATAGTCAGCAGCGACAACGAGGCTAATGATCGTATCAACATCAAGATTCTTCATGAACTCTTCGTCCCAATCCTTGAGCTTCTTCTTCGCATCCTCAGTTGCTACATGATCATCATCGACGTGTCTCTTGCAATACTCGATAACCATGGCGAGGATCATTCCTGTAACATTTAGAAGCGGGATTGCGTTAGTAGCACAACCGTCTTCGATGATGTGCCTTACGATCTGCATTTCTCTTGCCACCGCTTCCTCAACTTCGAAAGACTCGCCATCAGAGCTTGTCAACACAATCTTTTTCGAAGACATTGTTTACTTTGAAAGAGAGATGGTTTTTGGAATGTTTATATTTATAAATCTTAAGAGTCGGTCAATTGTGCTATTATTCTTTTAACAAATATAATTGGAGAACCCTTTCTAATAAAAAACACAAATAGAATCGGGGTACCATGCATATTTAATGTTTATTAAAAAGACACTATAGTTATTATCTTATTAGAAAGAAACTATTGTTATTATATTAGAATATATATAAAAAGATACCTATGGTTACATTAGATATAGAATTATAAACTAAAATACAACTTATATATCTTTTTTTCACCTATAAACTTAATGTATTAACTATAGTGAGATTTTTATGAGTTTTTAAGTAATTAATCTTTCATATTTAATTTAAGAGGATGCTAGTGGAGTACAATTCCCTCGTCACGTCGGGGACCAAATTAAGCATTTATAACAGTTACGTTGTTCTCTAACTTTTCATCACTTCGAAATCAGTGTTTAACAACATACCATATCAGTCGGAATCTTCTTTAATTTAATTTACAAATAATTTATCAGAACTGGAGTACTAGGCCCTTTCTCTATTACAGTTGTCGCTTATAACTTCTGAGGTTTTACATTTGTGTGGCTACTATTGGGGTTAATTAGTTGGGTTAGAAAACGTGCATGATATGGCTGGTTAAGGTCTGGCTATTGAGCAATCGTTATGGCTTGATCATTGCTGGTCCAGTAACAACCTAATGAATGGAAATATCATTAACTTGAAATTTGTTAGTAGCCTTTTGAGGTCAGCAATACGGTGTTGGAAAGTTATAGAAATCCATTCTTTCCGTTTGGCGGTTAATGTTTTTCAGTGTTGATTTGGGCCTCTTGTAATATAAGAGGTTAATGGATGAGTTTTTAGCCAATAGTTTTTGAAAATGGTTTGCTATTTAATTGAAACATACTAAGCGTCGATAGCTCAACTGGTAAAGACTTTCTCGCAAAGTCTAGAAATCGCTGGTTCGAAGGACGGCGCTTGGGAAGGGGCCATATAAAATGCTCTGGTCTCTGGTCTGATGGTATGTACGGGCCTAGGCCTGGAACCTCTTAGTAATTCAAAAAAAAAAAAAAAAAATTTAACTGAAACATAAGGAAAAATACAAGGATTTTTTATGGTTCAGTATGTAGAGAGGATTCCTTAGGCTACGTACGTTCTCCCATTTTCTCTTATGTGCATTGTCGTTATTATATAAAGTGTTGATAAAAGAATTTGTGTTGTCCCCGCGTGTATCACGTTGTTCACCGGAGGGATATATGGTTATGAAACATAGCTTAAAATGGAGATGAAACATGCTTTAACAACAAAATTAATTATAGAGACCAAAAGTTGATCACATACTTGAGAGACGCTCTTCCTCGGATGCTTTGTTTTGTGTTTTTTTGGCATTTATTTGAGTTTATACGACCACGACCACAACGCCCCTCGTCTTCCTACAAGCTATATATGGTTTTATGTTTATGTTTAACTTTGGCCTATAGCTAGTCAATTATCTAGGTAAAGAATTAACAACGAAATTAAAGAGACCAAAAAGCCGAGATCTTGTCTCTCTCTCATCACATTTTTATTACTTTTTTGCTTTTTATTAGTTTGACACCCACCACAGGATGACGGAAAAACGGCTTTTTCATACCTCCACAATAGTCTTGTGTTGAATTTATACATTTGATTATTGATCTGGCGTAAACATACATTATGTTGATAGATATTTGAATTTCGTACCCTAACTTTGAAATCAATACCCCAAGTATAATTGTTGTGCCATAACATACAAAAACGTGTTTATCGACTAACTCTGTTAAGCTTCCGTTTAATCAAAATGACGTGGATTCCACGTGTGCGCGACGATCCAAACAACGTCGTTTTGGCAAAGCAAAGAATCAAAAATTTTGTCTAAAACGACGTCGTTTTTTTATTTCTATCCAAAATCTTTCTTCTTCTCTCCCGAAACTCTCTCTCGCGGCGGAAGAACCCTAGAATTTGGGCGTTTTCAATTTCGAGTCGATCTGAAGTAGGTTATCGTATGTATTCATCATCTAGTTCTGGTAAGTAATAATTATTGTTTTGGTTGATTTTAATTATTCAATTTCGATAATATATATGCGAATTTTGATTTGGAAATTTGGCTAAGGGTTGAAAGCGAGCTACAATCGTCGTGGACAAGAAAGAGGGATACCTAGAAAATGTAGATGTGGTGCAGTGTCTGTAATCAAAACTTCAGAAACATTGAAGAATCCAGGGAGGTTATTCTATTGTTGTCCTTATGGCTCAAAGGAGAATTGTGGTCATTTGTTCAAATGGACTGATTTATCTATGGTGGAAGAGATTGAAGAGGTTGAGAGTGTTGTTGAGAAGATACAAGTAGATGTGGGAAGCTTAGAGAAAGGCTTACATGATGTGGAAGCTGAGATGAAGAGTCTAGCAATGAATAGCAATGGAAGTGAAATAGAAGGCATAAAAGCTGTTGCACAAGGATGTGAGAAGGAGATTGGAGAACTCAAAGCCATGATCGTTTGTTGTGAGAAAGAGATTCAAGCATTACGTAGCTTCAAAAATTTGATTGTGTGTAGTGTAGTCATGTTTGTTGTATATGCTTTAATCTTTTAAGCAATAAGCAAAACATGTCTTGACTTGCTACCAATGTTAATGGAGCAATATGTTTATGTAATGGTAATGGAGCTAAAATGCTATAAAGAGTGTTGTTTTAGATGATTCCATTTAGATGACAAAGTTTTAAACAACATCCGATTCAATAAGTAGACAAAAAACAAGCATCCTACATCTTAAACCATATACCAAAAAACCATCATCCTAAACATTCAATCCAAACAACATGATCCTAAAACTTTGAACCATCCTAATCATAAGCTATAAAACAACTAATCAGCAAGTGAAATCTGTGATGGTTGGCTTGATTGGCTTGGTTGACTTGCTTGACTTGGACCTTTCCCTTGTGCTTTCCTTGGCTTATAGCGATGGACCCCAAGATTAGGACAACTTCTTGTGTTATGTCCTACCGTGCTACAGTTAGCACAACGCAAAATAATTCCTGCTCTGCTAATTTTAATCTTCTTTGGTGGAGCGACATCTTCTACAACCTTTGCTTTCTTTTTCCTTTTCTTTGGAGATTCATTTTTGCCCTTGATTCGTTTTTGTATCTTTGTCCGCCCTTTAGTTGGCTCTCTAGGTGGTGGTTGAATCTCTGTTTCACCCGATTTTCTCCAGAAGTACATACCATTAACTCCCCTCATTGTCTCATTGTATTGAGCCACCCATCTTGATGTCAAATACCAGTCAGAGTTAACAAAATCCTCAGGCTTCAGATTCTTCCTCATCCCAATTACACGCAAGACATGACGGCAAGGAATTCCTGTCATACTCCACCTTCTACATGCACATGTTTTTGCATTCATATCAACCCTGAAACCATGATGAACATGTTCTGCCACCTCATAATGACCATTACCGCAGGGGATTACCTGACAATACTTCAAGTATCTCTGCTCTTCCTTAATAGTCTTGGCCACTTTCGGAGTATACTTCCCCTTGTGCTTTGCAGCCTTCTTTCTTCTCTTTTCATTTCGGACCAAGCATTGTCGCCTTATGGTCTCCAACATTGCTACCAATGGCATCTCTCTTGCTTTGTTGATAGTATTGTTGTAAGACTCTGAGAAGTTATTCGAGACATCTTCACACACTGATGTGTAGCCGAAGAAAGCACGACTATAGTTCTCTGGATTCTTCGACATCACAGCATCATAAACACCTTGATCAAACTTCTTCAGTTCTTCAGTGGCTCTGTTGTAGTCTGCGTTATTGAAACTTTTGGCAACAGCCCAAAATAGGTGTTTAGGCAGCTCTTTACCCGGATATGCTCTCCTAAGGTTCCCATATATGTGGCGTGCACACATACGATGTTCGACTTTGGGCAACTCTTGTTCCACAGCAATAAGCAGGCCCTATCATAAAAATAGTAAGTGTCTCAAACTCATATTTTAAGTATAATGTAGATTAGGAGAGTAAGTGTCTCCAACTCACCTTCTGCCTGTCTGAGATGAGACTAAATCCTTCACCATCTCCAAGTTGCAAGTCTGTTTTAAGAAGCTGGATAAACCATAGCCAACTATCTGTATTCTCTACTGGCACAACAGCCCATGCAACAGGGAAGAACTGGTTGTTGGCATCTCGTCCTATAGCTGCCAAGAGTTGACCTTTGACATCGTTCTTCAAAAAACAACCATCTATCCCAAATATGCGTCGACATTGAGCAACAAATGTCTTCCGGAGTGCTGCCAAACAGACGTAGAACCTGTCGAACTTCTCAATACCTTCATCCGTTCTCATTGTTCCCACTTCAACAGTCGAGCCTGGGTTAGAACTGACAAAAAAATAAGCAAAGTAAGAGATGAGAATCGGTTTCAAAAAAGTAAATGCAAATCTACAAAGAAAAACTTACTCAAGTAGCTCTAGACGGTAGTCCTTTAGTCTAGCAAATTGCTCATCATGTTCAGCTTGAATCATTGCCAATGCTTTTGTCTTGGCTTTTCTACATTGATCTGGAGTGACCACCAAGTTGTAACGGTCCTCCATTACTGCTTGTATTGCCTTCGGCTTGAAAGTAGGATCATTCCTAATGTCATCCAATACTAACTTAGCAATGACCCCATCCTTCACTACCTTGCTATACTTGTTTGGGACACATGAATGGAAGTCATTGCAGTACATGACTTGGAATGTGTTAAGTTCTTTTTGAAAAGAACAATAGAGTCTGAATTTGCAACCACCACCAAGAGAGCATATGACTTCCGATTTCTCAGATCCCCATCTTGAATACTTCACATTAGTTCCTTCCTTAAGCGCATACTCAACAACAGCTTCCTTGAACAAAGGTATGCTGTCAAATACCTGCCCCAATCTTATCTCTCCACTGCCTTTTTTGTACCTAAGGTGTTTTTCGGATCCACCATCCTCATCATCTGAATTCTGAGGAGTGGCCTCAGAATCACAAGCCTCATCTTCCTCATCTTCCTCATCATCATCTCCTCTACCGAAACAATCCTCCTCATCACTACCTCTAGCAGACCAAGCTCTATCGTTGCCTTCACCATCTCCACCATCATTGACTCCTTCTTGACCAACTCCATCATCATTGTGTTCTTCTTCACCAGCTCCATCATCATTGTGTTCTTCTTCACCAGCTCCATCATTACAAATCTCATCCTTCTGCACATAGAGTTCTATTGATCTTGTCCACAGCGCAGCTGAACACATTCTCTGGAAACTATCGGATCCATCATACAACAACTTCAACTCTGAGAACATCTCGTAGGGGTATTTAAACCATATCCTTTGCCCAATCATATACAACCCAATCGACTCCACCATGTTTGTAAATATTGTCTCTGCCTTGCATTCAAGACTACAAGTCTCGCCTCCAACATATGCAATCACAGCACCATTGGCGACTTCAAACTTTCCATTATAGAAGATTATGAAAATTGGATCTTCAGGTCTACAAAAACAAAACCAAATATTGTTCAAAACCGAGATTTTCTCTAACATACACACACACAAATCATACACAACTTATACAAATACCCACTATTATAACACATTTTTGATGCAATTACACAATAGAATTCAACAAACTATCCAATGCTAATCAATCGATGAACTATGAGGAATTTCGTAAATGATTTTTCGAAAATTACCGGTTTCGATCTCCAGGTGCAACCTCCGAACCACCTTCATCCCCGGGAATCATTGCCTTCGGCTTCAGATCGACTCGAAATTGAAAACGCCCAAATTCTAGGGTTCCTCCGCCGCGAGAGAGAGTTTCGGGAGAGAAGAAGAAAGATTTTGGATAGAAATAAAAAACGACGTCGTTTTGGACAAAATTTTTGATTCTTTGCTTTGCCAAAACGACGTCGTTTGGATCGTCGCGCACACATGGAATCCACGTCATTTTGATTAAACGGAAGCTTAACAGTGTTAGTCGATAAACACGTTTTTGTATGTTATGGCACAACAATTATACTTGGGGTATTGATTTCAAAGTTAGGGTACGAAATTCAAATATCTATCAACATAATGTATGTTTACGCCAGATCAATAGTCAAATGTATAAATTCAACACAAGACTATTGTGGAGGTATGAAAAAGCCGTTTTTCCACAGGATGACTGATGAAAATGCTCTTATATTTTTCTCTTATTTATTATTATTTTAATAAAGAATATCTACTCTTAACATCTACTGTTCTTGAAATCATGAATTAAAAATCTAATTTAAAATTCACTGTTATTCAAAACAGTTTGTGGATTTGGATTTTAATAAGTTTTAGTGATTCTGTAGGATTTGTTTAGTTAAAAATACAGAAATCCAAATCTCATAGTTTTAGGTGGGATTTGAAAGAAGTTTACCATAAATCATATCAACTTCTCTAAAATCTATCAAAATTCTAAATTTACTAAATCACATAAAATCCTCTAAAATCATGGTTTCAATACATCCCCTAATACTCCCTTTGTTTCTTAATTCTAAAAGACACAAAAAAAAGTGTTAAATGTGGATATTTTGTATTTTCAATGCAAATTTTAACATTTTCTAATTTTACCATATTTATATTAGAATGTTAAAAGTTATATTTTTAACAACTAAATATTTTTAAAATGTTATTACTAATGTCTTATCGAAAACCTAAAAAAAAAAAAATGTTGTTCTCTTAAAAAATCATCACATCATCACAAATTGGAGGGGAAAAAACCTGTTGCATAAACAAAACCCCTTAATATATACGTGATGATGCATCTACTCATGTTTTAATTTAGTGAATTTTGTTAAATTATTTCAAATTATTTGGAAAATAACTAATTGCCACGTACATTAAAGATAATATATATAGAAAAGGTTTGCATTAGTAACAAACTAACCTTGTTTCACTTTTCCGTTCAAGGTATTGAACCTGTGAATCATCAAATCAGAGTCATTATGATTAATCAGTAGACAGTAGTGCTTACCCCATTATTACGATTTAAGGCTTCAAAGCTACGTACGAATGGCTACAGAGTCTCTTCCAAGTCATGTTATTTGAAACAGTGATTTTCTAATCTCCTATAAACAATTTAACGCTAAGTAAGGATGTAATAATATAATAAATAACGATAATTGTAAAAGGTACCTTCTAATTCCCAAATACAGTAGAAAATGCGAGCCCTTTGCATGGAAAGCGACTGTTCCGCACAACCGATCCCTTTCCCCAGTCGAGTTTTTCTTTAAGGCTGCTCTTGGGAAAAAAAATCTCTTGTGGCTGTTATCGAAGTCTTTATTCCAGTGGCAGAGACGTCTAACAGTATGACTGTATGAGGTTGGAATTGGAAGTTGAGGTTCAAGAGGTAAGAGATTCGGGGACAGAAAGGGTGGCGATGGTCCCTTTCCATAGCAGTGGTGCGTGAGACACCAGAGAAAATTTAAGGATTTAAAATTTATGGGAGTATAATGATATGGGTCTGAGTTCTCAGTTAAATTATAGAGGAAGTTGAAACGGTTTCACCGATCTTGGGATCGTGAAAACGTGGTGATGGACTCTGACTCTCGTAGGAGAAAATTTAGATGTTTTAAAAATACTATAGCAAAATTAGAAAATTCGTAATAAAAGGGGTTGGCCGTGTGAAGTTGATTTTTTTTCTTTTCTAACAAGATAATAATTATGTTTCTTACCCACAAATGAACCATGTAAATCTATAACAATTTAATTAATGAGTGTAATTATCCACAAATTGAAGTATGTATCTCTTTCCTCGTCTCTTTCTTTCACATAACTTTTCTGTTCTTTCTCCTTCTTCTAGTTAAATGGCAAGGTAGGGTTTTGAAACACAATTTTCCTTCATTCACTTGTTTTTTTATACATTTTTTGGGTTTTAGCATATATGAAGTTCATAGATCTGATTTTTTCTATGGTTTTTAGTTTTTTTTTGGATCTTGAAAAGTTTTAATTGTTTTTTAACAAAATTTAGGGTCCTCTTGTACCTTTTGATATCTTTTCAAATACTTTTATTACTTGTGCAATGCTAAACCTATGTTTATTTAACTTTGGTGATGTAATTATCTAATATATTCACAATTTTTATTTAGGGTTTCTGTATGAACTAATATGATTTTTTTTGTTTGATGGTTTCCCGTGCAAGATACTCTCTCCATTTCAAAATATAGGATGTTTGAGTTAACACGCATATAAAAAATAGTTACTTTTAAATTAACCAATCATAAACAAGACAGCATAATATAAAATATAAAATTAGTCAAAAAGTTGAATAGAAAGTTGGAAACATCATATATTATGAAACGAAAATACTTCTATAAACATCATATATTATGAAACGGAGGGAGTATATCCCAACGGTTCTCAAGGTTCATTCGATGCTACTGGTGGGTCTGGTGGTAGAGGTGGAGACCACCATGGAGGTGGTGACGACCATGGAGGTGGAGGTGGTCAATAGGATTTTTTATTTTTATTTTTTTTGTGAAAACAAAATTAAAATTCTAGAAAACATGAAACAAAGGGAGCAATAATTGAATACAAAACAAATGGAGTTATAAATTCTCCAAGAATGGAATAACATAACAACTTTGATTTCATGAAATACGAAGACAATGCATAATCTAGGGTTTCCGGTCGGTAGTAACAATTGATGTAATCCATCAAATGAAAACTCATTTGTTCAGGATAGGTAGTCATCTGAGACCAATCATTCCTCTTGTTGACCCTGATTTTGACTCGGATTATCAATTCCATATTGAGGCACAATCGCCGGATACCATCATGTTGTTGATATTGATTATGACCAAGATGGTTAACATTTGCATTATGATCATAAACACCAACTGTATTTATCACTGGATAGTAATCTTGTTGGGCAGCAGCAGCAGAAATATTGTAACCGGAAAAAGTATTAACCTCCTCTGGTATCTGGATTGAAGAGATTATAGGCCTCAAAGGCCATAAATCATTAGTTACTTGAGGAGAGTTGGAAACATTGAGAGTTGGAAACATTGAAAGTTGGAAAGAATTGAGAATTCACTTCAACTGAAGATGTTGGTGCCATGACATTTGTAGCAGCTTCCGATGATTCACCATATTCAACATGAGATTGCCTTAGGATTTTATTTTTGTGGTGATAAAGTTCTTTAAGATACTGATCAATGTACTTACACAAATCTTCACGATGTCTGTTAGTCAGCTTAAATCTATCTGCCTTCCCACCAAGAAGTTCGAACATGGCCTCTTTCATCATCCTCTCCGTATTGTCCTTCATCTTTCTCTTGTTATTCCCCATACCTTTTGATATGTTTTGTTTGAGAAAGCCTTCATGGTTCACCATTTTTTTCTCTTGCCTCATATCTGTCAGCATCTCAAACTTCTCCACGACGTTCTTTACTCCCAAGTTCGATGGCCAGGCCTCCGTAACTGAGTTGGATGGACTGTAAATCACAGTACATGCTTCGATTCCGCAGAGTACGAAAGCTCGTGGATCTTTTTCACGAAACCTTTCTTTCTCTTATTGAATGTTGCTTTTCTCAGTGAATCATTTTCAATGTAAGATAGGTTTAGCTTCTTTCTCATCACCATAATTGAAGAAAAAATATGTGTGTATATGAATTATGTTTTAGTGATCTTGTATGGTGTGTGTTGATTTATCAGAAGTTCGTTTATATAGAACAAATGATGAGCTGGCAAAATTTAATTATAAGGTATCACATTTAATTTTATAAAATTTATTAATTACATATTTGAAGTAAAAAAATCTTTAGGCATGCCATTTGGTTGGATACAGTAACAAATATTTATTGGTGAGATTTGTTGCTTAGACTACAAGATTAATTATCATTACAAACCATCATAAATGTTGTATTCACTGGTAAAATTCTGGCTATGAATGAGTAAATGAAAACACCAAAAGTTATCATTTTTATTTATGAAGATACATGGTAATTAAATTTGGTGAAAATGTTTTCTATATAAATTATAGTCAATTATTATTTTATTTTGAATAACAGCTAATATTTACACACATTTGGATATCATGAGTAACTTTAAAAAAAAAATATATTTCATACATTATTACAGTGCATCAGCATATTAAATACATAAAAATGATAGCTTTTAGTGTTATGATCACTCTATCACTTTATTTTTAGATATGATTTGTTAACACAAACGACGACTTTATAATATATCTGCATATATATTATGATCACATATCATTTTTTCTGTGTACCGCGGGTTAAAATTTAATAAGTTAACAAATCTATATATTAAACTTTACAGATATCCAAAATAAATTAAATAGCATATTAAATACATAACACATATATTAATTATACTAATAAGATAAATCTAAAATAAACTCAATCAACTTAAAATACTATCCAAAAATTTCAAAAACATTTACACCAGGCCGCAATGATTATCTAGTTTCTACTTCGTATTTACAATATTAGATGAGTACCCGCACTACGTGCGGGTTTGTTTATATATGTATATATACATTTATTGTAATACTTTATTTGTGCTTCTTATATTTTCATATTTGAAAGATTAAAAATTATATAGTAACAAACAAAACAAAGTTTTTTTGCTGAGGAGGTAAAGAATACTAAATTTTGATTAAAGCTAAATCTTATTGTAAAGTGATTTTTGTAGACGAACATTATTAGCATATTTTTTTAGGAAGTAAAATAATCATACCATTTGCACATTTGATTGGTAGATAAAAACATTTAAAAATCCTACAACTCTTGTCTAAAACTTAGGTGTTTAGATATATTTGTATTTAAGCTTCCCAACTAAATACCATGGGACTCTCAAATTCTCTTTTATCAAAAAGTTTTTCATACAGGTTGATTAATTTTTTAATGGTTATACTTAAGATAGACAACTTCCCTTCCTGCTAGCTATTCAATTTCTTGAATATAACTCTAGAATTTAATTTTTAATAAGAATTTCATTTAATTTCCATGTTCTTTTTTTCTCTGTATTTTCCTCAACCAACATGCTATCATTGATTTAACTATCTTTTATTCGATAGTGAACAAAACTCCGATCTTTTTCATATATAAATTTTTATTTCTCTAAGGATACACTTTCATGAATTTCTCTACAATATTAACCAAATTCCCAGTCACTGCTGCAACTCTTCAAATTGTTGAGAAAATTCTAATGCCTAAACCATATGTTCATGGTTTATCCTAAGAGAACGAAGCGAATATTTGGTTTTACTCTCGAAACATTTTTATCTTTTGGTGATGTATCTACTTACTTAAAGAAAACATCAACATATTCTAAACCTCTCTAGATTTCTTATATAAATATTGAATCTGTTTGTGATATGAAAAAAAGAATAAAAGTCATGAAAGATGTTTCAAATTCCTCTTTAATTTTAAATATGTTTGCTTTTAATTTGAGTTGACATGTGGCATTCTCTCCACTGCTGACGTGTCATTCATATGGAGAGAGTTGACCATCTTTTATAGTATAAATATATTTTTTATAAAATTATGAAACCTCGATTTTTTTTTTAACGTCTCTTACTAGATATCATAAATGGTTACATGGTCTTGAAATAAATAACTCCGTAAAAACATAGGAGGATAGAAATAAGTTCGAGTAGTTTCTTCTTGATAATGAGCTATCTTAGCCAACTTATCAGCAACCTGATTATACTCTCTCCGCACTAGGGAAAAAGATATATCAGTGAAAAGATCTGCCCAACTACGGATATCAATTAGGAGATTATCCATAGTTATACCTTCCATTAGATCGTCTAGAGCTTTGCAGTCTCCTTCAATTATCACCCTTCAGTATCCTCTACACCATGTTGTCTGAATAGCATGTAGTAGCGTTAGACCTTCTGTCTCTAGTGGATTAGATGCTTGTTGAAGTTTTGAGCTCCCGGATAAGAGATAAGTTCCTTTTTCATCACGGATTATCCAACCAACTCCAATGCTACCATTATGATATTGAAAACTTCCATCAAACTTTACCTTAACGAGGCCCGTTAGAGGTGGTTTCCATTGCAATGGATGAGGGGATGTATGTGGCGGAGAGTTGCAACGTGGTTGTTTTGCAGAAGATTGTGTCGCAGCCAGCCATTTATCAACATTGTCAGTAGCCTTAGTAAGGACCAACTCTGCTTCCCATCTTACTTTGTTAAAGATAAGATCATTCCTTGATTTCCATAATTGCCCGCCGATCAAAAAGGAAGATGACTTTTATCTTTATCTATCATAGAGTTGTGCATCATCAGTAACGCTTCAATATTATCTTCAAGAGATGATGAAAAAGTCTGGCTAGCAGGTAGATTTGACAATAGCCATATTGTTTTTTTGTTTTTTTATTTCATTATTATTTATATTTATTTTTTAATTAAAATATAAAATAAAAATTTATGTGGCATAATCTAATTTGTCTAGGTGACTTGTGGGATAAAGAGTTAAAATAAAGAAATTAGTTACTTTTGATTTTCTTTTTTTTTAACCAGTTACTTTTAAATTATAGAAAACAATGTATACACAACTTTAAACATATAATTTTTTTGTAATGAACTCGCAATATTATAATTATTACTTCTTCTGTATTATAAAGGATGATGTTTTAGTATTTTTTTTTTTGTATCACAAAGAATGATTTCATGTATATTTTTATCAATTAATGCTAAGAAATTGTAAATTTCAAAAATCATTAAATAAGAATTTAAAAATTTGATGAAATACTACTAATTAATAATTATAAAATATGTTAACATAAATAAATAATACACTTATTGTTAAACATTAAATGTTTTTTTTAATATATGTAAAAATCTTAAAACATCATGTATTCTACAGAGGGGGTAGTGAAAACAATTGGAATTTGTTGGTGGATCAAAACAGACCAAATAATGAAAAGCATTTCTCAGGAAATTCCAAAAGGAGACGAGACGAGAGAACATTATTAGCGTATGTTGTTTCTATAGAGACATTACTAGTGTATGTTGTTTCTATAGAGACAACCTAACAAGTTTATTGTATAAAATTCGATCATCTCTTCCAGTGCTGCTCTCTAACAAAGCGCTTTGCACAAGTTCCTGCAACATCATCACACATTGTTTAATATTACGATGATTCTATACAAAGTGATGACAACCGTATTTGAGAAATCTACAAGTTTTACCTTGACTTCACGGTGAGATAGAAACTTTCCCAAGCTGTGAATGGTCATCCTCATGTCTTCAACCTGAAAGAAAACAAACACAAACAGTATTTGCATACTCATCCTGAGAGATTTTGATATGATTTTATTATGTACAAGAAAAAAAAAACAATCTTCTTTCTTACCCTAACATAGCCTGCCTGGTTACGGTCAAAGAATCTGAAAGCCTGAGCCAGAAAAACAAATAAACAAAGCTTTTAGAACTAAAACAGCAATAAATAAATAAAACACAATATCTGATTTCTCAAGTTTTGAAGGGAGTATTTAACCTGTAACAGCTGTTTATCAACAGTTTCCTCTCTTTTTGGTGCATCAGACGTTCCTCCCTCTTGCCTCCCATGCTTATCAGTTCCAGACTTCGTCTTGATTTCAGTTTTTTCATCGATCCGACCTCTTTCTTCTTTTTTATCAGTTGCCACTTCAGTTATGGGATTGGCAACAGTACCACTAGTATTCTCAAGGTTTCCTTCTTTCTTCTGCGGCGAAACAAGAGACATGAAACAAAGTGAGAAGATTTATAAAGAATACAACTTGTTGGACTCAATTTGAAAAAATGCAAGTCAAATGTGTTCATACCTCTTCAGCAGGGTCTTCTTGCTCATAATTTGCAACGTCCATTTCCTCGCATTCTTCTGGATCTTCTTCTGGGTCTTCTTCAGGGTCTTCTTCAGGGTCTTCTTCAGGATCCTCCTCAGGATCTTCCTCTGGATCGTCATCATCATCCTGGTTATCCACTTCCTTATTAGATGTTTCATCCCCAGTAACTTCTTTACCGCCCACAGTTTCTTCAGTGTTGGCTACAGCTTCCTTATCTGAAATTTTCCGGCTACCGTCTACGATGTCCTTGCCTGAATTTTCTTTATCATCTTTCCCAGGAGCGGATTCGGGTATAACAGAGGTATCCTTATCTTTATGTTCAACTGTCTTTTGACGCTTATTTTGGGATTTTGCTTCATTTTGCTTGACAGACAACTCCTGCTGCTGCCTCTTCCGTTGATTTCTTTGTCTCAAAAATTTTACACGTAGTTTCTTGAAGGGAAAAACGAAAAAAAGACCGTATAAGAAAACAGTTCATGCGAGTCAAAAACAATAACGTCAAAGATCAATTATAAACAAACCTTAAGAAATTCAAAGATACGGGAACCCATTTGATACTGCAGCATCTCAAACAGCGATTCCGCAAACAATGAAAGCTGCAAGAACATAGAAGATAGTTTGATTAAAACTAAGTAGTTCAGAGGCAACAACAAAATGTGATACACAGAGTTCCAGTGGAAAAATGAAAACAACAAACCTCAAATGATGACTCATCAATGTCCTTGTCAGTGTAATCCAAGAGGGAATCCAAAGAGACCGACAGTGAACGCAACTGCAAAACAAAAATGGAAGAAGTTACGACCAATAATGTAGCCATTACCAAATGTTATGAAACCGCTTATATACTGTCCACCTACTTTGGAGTCTTTGTTACGTTTTGTCTGTAAAATAAATCCTGGCCGAGGAGGTTCCTCTGACTTTTTCCTGTCCTTCATTTGTATCCTGGACTCCTCTTTTCCACCTTTCTCTTTAATCTCTTTCTCAGTAATTTTTTCTTTAACCTTTTTCTCATCAGCATTATTCCTATCAATTTTTTTCCCCTCAGACTGAGTCTCTGAGTTGTTTTTCCTTTCATCCTTCTTGTCTTCACCTGTCTTAGTGTCTTTCTTATTTGCAGTAGAGGAACCCTCCTTTTTCTCAGTATCTGGAGATCCTGTATTCTGTTTTATTTTCACACTAGTGGAGGCATTCTTTTCTTTCACTGCTTCTAAAGATTCAGCCGTCGGTTTCATCTCCATACTACCTGAATCAGGGGTTTTCTTGCCTGCCTCCACTACCTTCTTCTCATCACTATCTCCTTCTTTCTTAAAATCACCGTCCATACTATTGTCTATTTCAGCGACCTTCCTTTTAGCCACCCTTTTGATGACTTTTTTCTTTACAATTGTCTTCGAAGGAGTTTGCTCACTAGCCTTAGCACTGGGATCTGAAGTATCTCCAGTTCCAGCTCCCGTCACAATTTCTGAGCCCTTCTCTTGACTTTGTGTGGGTCTCGCTACTACCTTTTTCACTATATTTTTGTTAGACGATGTACCAATGGATTCTTCTTTAGGGACTGTGGTCTCCGATATGGCGACCTTTTCAGGAACTACCTTCTCATCCGACTTCTCACCTTTTTTAACAGTTCCTTTTCCATCGTTGACAGGCCTTTTAACAACTCTTTTAATGATCTTTTTCACGGTCTTCTTAGTTCCAGTCGTCTGAGTGCCAGAAGCGTCTCCTGGGGACTCTTTCTCTGCATCCTTGGTAACTTCAACAGTATCACTGCTGCCCTTTCCTGCAATGACATTTTTCTTAACCTCCTGAGAGAGTAGCCGATCTCTCTCAGTAAGAGCTTTCCTAAGTGCCAACCATTGGGTTCTCCATGCATCAGAGGAAGGAAGGCATTCTGATAAATCGGGGACATATAGTACGGTGATCTCTTTGTAGCTAAAACCCCCATCTGAACCAACCCTTTCATAATGTATCTGTAAATGCCACAAAAAAAAGTCAACGCAAATCTACTTAGATTTCCAAACAAACTAGTAAGCAGTATCGCTTTGTTCGCTTGTACGTATCTTAGTGCTACCATAAATAACAAAATGAAATTGCAGCAAAACAGGACACGAAAAAAAAATATTTGAAAAACATTCATGGAGAAAATCTCTAGATAAACCAATAGCAATAATGGTTGATGATCCACATATTTTATACTGTCAGAAAGAATCCATATATCAGGCAGTCCACTACTAAGCTTTATATCATCTTCAACGTCAGGTAGGAAATAAAAGATTGTAGGATATATATACACACTATCTTAGCTACAATACTCGAGTGTCATGTCCCCATACGTCCAATATCTCAAAGTCTTAAACCAAGACTCTTGGTCCAAGAGAAGGAAAACATACCTCGAGAAATGGATTCCAGTGACGGCAGTTGCTCAGATCAAGATTAAGCTTATCCTTTGTGTGTCTGCAAACTCAAAAGGTTTTTTAGTCTCAGACTAAGAACAAAAGGCAGCAAAGATGATAAATGAATAAGTGAAGAGACAAACCTCAGCATTGTCTGAATTAAGGAAGACTGGTCAACTGATGGGTCCATGCCATCTGTGGGATCCCAGGAACCACCAAACGCCATGAATGAATGATCCTTTTTAAGAACAGCAAATTTTAATATGTTGCACACGTGAGGTATACGGTCCTCAAATAATTTCTCTGAAGAAAGATCTTCCAGAGCAGTCCTGCTCAGCCCGCTCATCAAAACCATCTGAACAGTAAAGAAAACCCATAACACATCAGCAATTCTTTCAATATACTCAGAAACAATAGCAGCAATGATATATCATGCAAACATGACTATATAAGAAGATAGTAACGAGCAATGACATAATTAAAGAGACAATCTTTATCAATGAGAAAGAAATAGAAAAAAAAAAGCCAACCTTGGCATTCCAAACAGTTTTTCCTCCAGATTTCAAAGCTAAAGGCTTCGTCGAAGTACATTTCACATCAGCTCCACCATCTTCAATGTAATCATGCTCAAAACTGCCGTCCTCAACAAACAATGGTTAGGTTTGCAAAAACAATTAACTAGAATTTAAAGATAGTGTAACAAAAGTGAATCCACAAAATTTGAAAAATGTGTGCAACTCTAGTATAAGGTACAGTCAAGGGAAACAAAAACTCCAGATCAGATCTATTGAAACCGCGTAAGAAGGATTACAATCCTAAGGCAGACAAAAATTGTAAATAGGAAGCAGAATAATTCACCTCACAGCAGTATGCATAGAAAGTGTAAGCTTCTGTTTCGGCCAGTTCACAACAACCTTAAATATATAAATTTGAGGTTAACAATCATTCAGAACTCCACTCCGTATTAGATAATAATTGGGGGGAAGGATTAGATAGAAATACAGAAACCTTGGAAAACTCAGAAGGCACAAAAAGCCTGGGATATCTTTTATCTAATGTCAAGTAATCTCTCTCCATGTCAACCAATCGCGAGGATAAAACCTGCATACAGGTCGCATAATTTTCAAATAAAAAATACTGCACACTATGCTTAAGCACTGCATCACACATAAAGAGGGCAGGTAACTCTGCGGTTTTCTACATTTAATTCAATACGAAGTCCATAAGACAAAACTAGCAATCAGGCAAATTAACTGGAGACCACAAAAACCAGAAGCCATATAACAGGTTGCAATTGCCCTCCAAAAAACTACCAAACTCAGGAAACATAGATAGAGCAGTCTGATATATGTCAGACTAATTTCAAAAGCAGGTAAAATAATCCCCAGATGTGGCAAGAAGTCAGAAGCTTGGCCAGATAACACCCACAACGAGAGAAGGCCATAAAAGGAAGAGGAAGTATAACAGTCAGAAGCTTGGCCAAATAACACCCAAGTACAGGAAGACATCTGATGGAGAGAAAAGGAATGAGAAAGCTGAACTTGACAGAGTTTACATGAAAAAGAGGCAATGGTCGGGAAGTAGGATTTATCATGAATTTTTTTGTTGTCAATGATTGTATTGAGATGGCCAGGCTGATATAGTAATCCAGAAGGGACCAAGAGATGCCGAAGTCAATCAATAAGAAAACATGTAGAATGCAGGAGCTGATAGGAAGATGAGATAATACTGAGGAGCAGGTAAAAAACATCATTAGGTGAGGAATCTCTTGGAACACTTATTACCTTGCAGACATAATCTCTCCTTATTGGCTTAATCGGTGAA
>NC_025688.1:2736177-2746374 GCF_000633955.1 Camelina sativa | reverse complement strand
ATACTGAGGAGCAGGTAAAAAACATCATTAGGTGAGGAATCTCTTGGAACACTTATTACCTTGCAGACATAATCTCTCCTTATTGGCTTAATCGGTGAATATCGCCTTCAGGTATAACAGAAATAAGGTTAGTGTCTGGTGCAGCAACAGAAAATGCCCTGTATTCCAGATGAAGAGCGTGACAGAGATAAAAAAATTAAACCTAATTGATGCTTCACGATGTTGTGCATCCCGTCGCAAAGTGGAACTACGTGCATCCCTAGAAATAGATTTAGGAACTGGAGTCCGCTCCTTAGTGTCCTTGGACGTAGCTCTTGCTGTTGGAGTTCGATCTCGTTTTATTTCGAGAGCACGTTTTCGCTCACGTTCTCTTTCTCCTTCCTTCTCTCGTAGCTCCGATATGCGTTCCCTTTCCCGGTCCTTAGCTCTTTGCCTGTCTCGTTCCCTCTGCCGCTCTCGTTCTCTATCACGTTCGCGTTCCCTCTCTCGCTCTCGCTCCTTATCTCTGGAGCGTAGATTCTCGCGACGACGCTCTTCTTCCCTTAGTTCAAACTCCCTGAGATAACTCGCCCGGTCATCTTTCCGGAGATCATCAACACGAGGACCACCACGAGCCAGTATGCCACCAGGGTAGTCCAGGTCAAGAGATGCTGCACTGTGGATACCTTTCCCAGTGCCATAATCCCTCCCTGGAGGTAAGCTAACGCCATAACCAGGATTTGAAGAATTCTCCGGATAAATATAGTCATCTAAATTTCGCCGAGGAACAGCTCCTAATAACGATGGGGTATGTTGGCTGGCATAAGAAGATGTGCCGCGTAAACCGTGAGGATCAGACTCCAACCTTCCTCCATAATGCATAGCTTCTTGATCAGAATGCCGTACAGTAGAACTTCGTTCTGTAAGATAATCGGCTTGTCTGCCAGAAATGTATGCTACTCAGTGCAGTAAGATATAACTTTCCTTCAAACGTTATTGCAAGTTTTGACAAAGTACAGTTGTTTTACAATAACAAAGGTCTTGAGAGAACAAATAACAGACGTAACCAAAAATGCAACAATTTGAACAAAAAAACATATGCTAGAAAGAAATCAGGTTACCGCTAATCATTGAAAAATACCTGACACCTCCATCAACAGAAGAGGTATGGAGCGACTGAATTTTTAATAATTGTTCTCCTCGGAGGAGAGATGCTTGATCAATGCGATCATACAAGTCAGTCTGCCAAAATCATAAAATTAATGCCAATTGTAACACCACGGAACAGAATTTAACCAAATTCAAGAGATTTTCAAATAAATGTGAGGGTGGGCGCACCTGACGACCAAAACTAGATGACTCAGCATATCGACTAGTTGGTTCATTTTGCAACTCCCTACCGACATAAGCGCTTGACCGTTCACCATACTGCCTTCTGTCAACCGGAATGTAANCTCTCGCTCCTTATCTCTGGAGCGTAGATTCTCGCGACGACGCTCTTCTTCCCTTAGTTCAAACTCCCTGAGATAACTCGCCCGGTCATCTTTCCGGAGATCATCAACACGAGGACCACCACCACCACCGCGAGCCAGTATGCCACCAGGGTAGTCCAGGTCAAGAGATGCTGCACTGTGGATACCTTTCCCAGTGCCATAATCCCTCCCTGGAGGCAAGCTAACGCCATAACCAGGATTTGAAGAATTCTCCGGATAAATATAGTCATCTAAATTTCGCCGAGGAACAGCTCCTAATAACGATGGGGTATGTTGGCTGGCATAAGAAGATGTGCCGCGTACTGATAAACCGTGAGGATCAGACTCCAACCTTCCTCCATAATGCATAGCTTCTTGATCAGAATGCCGTACAGTAGAACTTCGTTCTGTAAGATAATCGGCTTGTCTGCCAGAAATGTATGCTACTCAGTGCAGTAAGATATAACTTTCCTTCAAACGTTATTGCAAGTTTTGACAAAGTACAGTTGTTTTACAATAACAAAGGTCTTGAGAGAACAAATAACAGACGTAACCAAAAATGCAAAAATTTGAACAAAAAAACATATGCTAGAAAGAAATCAGGTTACCGCTAATCATTGAAAAATACCTGACACCTCCATCAACAGAAGAGGTATGGAGCGACTGAATTTTTAATAATTGTTCTCCTCGGAGGAGAGATGCTTGATCAATGCGATCATACAAGTCAGTCTGCCAAAATCATAAAATTAATGCCAATTGTAACACCACGGAACAGAATTTAACCAAATTCAAGAGATTTTCAAATAAATGTGAGGGTGGGCGCACCTGACGACCAAAACCAGATGACTCAGCATATCGACTAGTTGGTTCATTTTGCAACTCCCTACCGACATAAGCGCTTGACCGTTCACCATACTGCCTTCTGTCAACCGGAATGTAACCAGACAGCTTATCAGAATACAAATCATCCGCCTTTTGACCATAAACATGACTCGAGGGGGACAAGTAGCTTCCAGAGGCAAATTTAGGCGAATCTGGTAAAGTAGGAACATATCCCGAGCGGCTATCCAAGACTGATGAACCTAAGCCATTGGTGCTTAAAGGCTGAGAGCTGCTAAGAGAAGATGATCCATAGGCAGAACCATACTGCGTTCCATAATGACTAGCAGATGTTGACAAATGCGATCTGTATCCACCAATGTCAGTTTCTTGAGCACCACCACCTGTAATTGAAGGATGGCGAGAACTACTCAAAGAAATCTGAGAGCCTCCTTCTGCACCACCACTGACTGAACTTCCAGGATAACCAGATCCAAGCTACATAATAATAATAACATAGCAATTAGCAATAAAATTCTACCCACTTAAAAAGCATAATGCACAACAATGGAGTTCAATGTAATTTCTTCAATCCAAGAAAATTAACAATTCCCAAATCAAATATGAAATTTCGTGAAATTAAACATCAGAAAGGTGGGATTTTGATTTCATGGAATTGATGATCTTACATTCTGACCATAACCAGACTGCGAGCCGTATTGCTGCTGTCCGTAGCCACTCCCTCTTGAAGAATACATATCTCTATGCATCTGATTCAATTTGTTATAAAAGTTAGTAAACCATTGCCTTAGATAGATAAATACAAAGAACGAACAATAACAAAAACCGATGGAAAAATATACGAGAATCCAAATACATGATTCGCTCAAGTGACGGGGGCTTACCTACAAGAAGATTGAAAAAAAAAAACGTGATTGACGGAGAAGGAAGATCCTAAGCAATTGAGAGATTTCAAGAAGAAAAAAGAAAACCCTAGAAATCACACAGATTGAGGAAGACGAACTTGAGACTCTGGATTGAGAGGATTAGTTTGGTGCGAAGACGAACTTAACAAGGGTTTCTTTTCTTTTGGTTATAGAACACGCATGCATTATCTTTTAATGGGCTTAGATTTTATGCTATAATCTTTAGCCTTTTTTAAATTCGTTATAGGCCCGTTCCTTTATATATAATATGCATATTTGTTTCCAATTAAGCATAACAAATTTAACTTGATAAGGGTTTGCATATTACTATTTACCTTTTTCTTTTAAAATTCTTCTATGTTTTTAATTCACATTTTACAATTATTTTCAAAACATTTAATTTGGAGGACTGGAAAATTAATCTCATACTGAAAATATTCTCTAATATTGATTTATGTAAAAATACTTCAATATAAATTTGAATGCCTTTTTACTCTTTCTGTATGATTCTATCTCAACTATTTCCTCATGTGCAGCCATTAGCCGAGGGTACTCATCTTTGAGTCGATCTACTAACTTCTGCAAGATTCAGTATCTGTCAAAGTCAAATATCGTCTTTGTTATCAAGCAAGTTACTTTGGCGCAGTTGGCGACTTCCTTCGCAGTCATGGCAGGAGAAGCGTCTTTTTGTCTCTTTAGAGTGGGTCGTACACGGTACATCTAATTGCATTCCCGCCTTGTGATTTTTGCAAAATCCTTGTAAGCTTCGAGTTTCTCTATATGGTGATCCGTGATCGTTTCTTCTTCCATAACTGCAACCAAAAAAAAAAAAAAGACAGAAACTGAATTTCCAATCTATGCTGGCACTTGAATTTAAAGTTGGCAGCACTAAAAAATGTTACTACCAGTGAATATGTTCATCAAGCTAAAATATAATTTAGACATGCCCAAAGAAAATCATGGTGTTCAAACTATTGTGCTTTCTAAACACATTTCAAGAGAACAAGAGAATTTATAAAATGAGGTTAACTTTACTGTCTAATATCTATGCAAAATTATCTTTTCCATGTATAAAAAATAGGGAAATGGATTATTTATTCAATCATACAGCAAGCATATCACATGAGCATATAATAGAGCATACCAGCCCAATAATATAATGTGATCTTGAAGTTTTGTCGTTCAAAGCAGTTTCACGTACTTGCCTTTGAGCTATAAGAATATCAAATGGAAAATCACATAGATGAATGTAAAAAATGACCAATATATCTCATGAACGAGACAATGAGTCATATTTCATTTTCATCAACACATTTTGAGGCTTTGCCAAACGTATGCACCTAGACTACTATCACCATCAAATGCATTAAAAAGTATCTTAACAAGTGATAGGAAGTATTACCTTCACAGTTGCCAATTAAATGCTGTAAATGTTGCCTGCTTTCTACCACGTCCTCCACCATATTTTCCAAAATGAATCCATTCTGCAAAATAGACAACATTCTCAAAGTTGCTGAGATTGTGTATGTCTATTTCAGCAATTAGCTTAGTGCTTCCGACCTTTTAAATACCTCTGAATCATCTACCAGTCCAAGGGGACCAGTATCAAGATTTAAAAGGTCAACCAGAGTCTCTTTATAGACAAAGCTCCTTTCTTGAGTCTGCATAGATTTTACAGGATTCATGGGCTTAGAAGAAGAACATATCACCTCTTAACAAGAGCACAGAAATAGGGACCTTCAAGTTGGTCACTCACTTCTTATATGCTCGTATATATCTTTAACAACACTTTCAGTAACCCCCATGTGCAACACTTTCTCTATTCTACTTTATTTACATCTTTTCTCAACTGCATAACCCTGCAACTAAACCTCAGTCTCCTCCTCACTCCGGGCTTGCGAGAAAACTCCAACAACTTCTTTTGATTTAGTTCACTCTGTTTACAGCAACTCGTAGCAGATCTACAATCTGAAAAATGATAAAAGTATATACCAAAACAAACTGTAAATCAGATATCTTAAGTTGCTCTGAACACCTAAAATAAAGTTACAATTTGAAGTTCTGTACGGCACAATGGGTCAACAAATTTAGTATATACCTGCGTGCACTTCCAACTTCCTGACTCCGATTGTAGAAAACTATACCCCATCTCATTACGCAGCTTCAGGTCGTGTATAACTGCGTCTTTACCAACCCTTTTACCTTGGTAAAGACGCCAACATGATTCTGAAATGAAAATAAACTTCTTTTTGTATGATATGAAGCAACTTTAGTTTTCATCTCTGCCTCCATAACAAGACCGACACAGCAGCTTTGACATACCCAAAAGATCACATACAACTTCTATATATTATGTATACACTGTTATGATACTTTGTACTTAAACAAAAGCATATACTCGATTAGGTACAGAAGATGTACAAAAAGGGTCTTATGCTTCCTACTTACAAGTATGCGGATCCGAAGCTCTTCTTCTGTCCTTATTGTTTTTACTTTCACCTACTCCCTTTCTATCCTTCTGCGCACAATAAATCAGTTTTCACTCTGCAAATCACCGAGAGGGCATGAGCACAGCATGTCGTTTCTTATTGTTTACCTTCTTCTTAATTATATTTCTGCATCTTGGTTTCTGGAGAATGTCTCGGATAAAGAATGAGTGCCAACGCTAAAGAGACCCCAAGACCAACCACTCCGCTAAAAGGCTGTAAAGGGCGGCTCCCTGCAATCCAAGCCGGAGAACTTGGGTTGTAGGTGAGGAATCCACCTGACTGTAGTAAAAAGCTTGTTGCTATGGTTCCTGCTCGCAACCCGATCGGAACAATCAGATTTCCTTGGCTTCTTGCACGAGCTCCAGCGAGCGCCAACGACAGAAGCCATAACCCTGGAATTGATCTCAGGGATCTGGAAAATTCGACAAGAAAACAAAAACAATCATTATATAGTTTGTACAGTTAGCATTACGCTACGGTACTCCTCATGAACAATAGTGGTGTACAATTGCAGTATGACATACACGTATATCCAGTTCATCCATGATCTATATAAACAATAATATACTTGGAAAAGATATATACCTTTGGAACAAGGCAAATATGAAACCAGTAATGATAATGCTTTGATGGTAGCCTAGATCTATAGCAATCTCATCAGGCATCCATGACCTGAAGAGTAACTCTTCCACAAGCACAACAAATGTCGCAGCTGTAATTCCCCTTACTATTAGCATAAGCAATTGCCCGCATCCCTTGAGACACTTCATGGCATCAAAAGGATGTGGAAAATATGGCGGTCGAGAAAAGATTGCAGCTCCTAATATTGCATTTACGAACTGTATTAATAGAACGACTGTCATGCCCCCTGCAAAGGCCTTCAAAAACACTTGAATCTGCAAGAAATCTTTATAGTATCATTTCTACTGTTTTAAAAGCATGAATGTATGGAACTGAAGAAAAGGAGAACATATGAAGTTAAGGGAAAAGGAAAATCACAACTACGCCATATATTTTTGCTGTTTGAAATTCAAACAGGTCCACCAAGATCTTTGTTGAAGCAAATTGGCATTTGTATTATTTCCTTGTTTTCGTATTTATGAGGGAAACTGATGCTAATGCGCTAATAAAGAAATCCAGAAGGCAGGATCACGGAGTATTAATGGCCAAGAAGTTTTCTCCAGCTGTGCAACGAAAACCAAACTATTTTAATCTCAGTGTTACGTTTAAGGTTTTACCTTTACTTTGACTGATGCCTTAAAATCAAGCCCATATTGCATGAATGGGTTTTCATACTTCCGTACTCTCTTTCCCCACAGCATGACAAGAATAAAAACAGCAACATAGAGGCCAACTACACTAGCTAATTCCGCCACTCTAGAGGGATTACTTGTAGACCAGCTCTGGAGAAGTGTTGGAAGCAATGGAATCACAACCGGTGACCATAAAACGAGCAACATCCCAATAAAGCCCACAGCCCTAATAAAAACAACAAAATAACGATACACACGAGAATCATTAGGACCAGCTGATATGAAGAAGAATCAAAGGACCCAACTTATGGTAAAATCACAAGAGTATGGAATCTTTCACTGTTATCCGAAGAGAATGTAACATTTTTAAACGAGGAATTTACTAGCAAACATGTATTGAAAACATAGCATATTTAAGAACGGGGGGGAATCACTCACAAACCTGTAGAGAAGAATAAAACGTTAGTTCTCCTGTTTGTCTTTAATTTTATGGGAATGGTTAACACACATCGATAGGTAAGCATTCATTATTTAAGACCCACGTAAACCATAAAAAACAAAATTTAGTAAAAACATTCTGCCAACGGTAGTAAAAAAATAACAGAATACAAATATGAGCATCCACATTTTATATTGATAAGAGACTACTTCAAAACCAACCACATAAGTTCCACGATACTGGAAAGAATCAACAAAGATGCTTAGAGAGAAAGCAGCTTACCTCTTGAGCAAGGGCCACTCATCCATACGCAAAAATTGGATTAGCTTATCAGTTAAACTCATAGCACCACGAAGGCCACCCCAAAGCAGAGCAAGTTTGCCAACTAACTTCAATATACCACCCCTTTGACCCAAATCTGCCAACATTGCCACAATCCTGTTCACATGAAAACCAAGGGCTTTTAGATCAAGAAGAATCTTAAGGCACTGAAATAGAGGAATTGACTTATCTACTTTTAATACCTATCCTGATCCACTTCACCAGTTTCCTTTGTTGGAACAGCAGGACCAGCTATGGACATGGCTTTCTCAGCAAAACTTGCCACCATATTGCTCTGATCGAGCTTTCCCGATTCTTTATGTTGACTATCTTTCTCTGATGATTTTGACATGAAGCCACCTCTTTGTGGATCCTGTGCAGGAGACACTAATTACAAGGACGAACATATATATATGATCTTTTGCTTAAATATTTATCTGAATGCTAATGTTAAACAATACCTCGTCTTGAGCCAGCATCGCAGATGCTCCCAAAGCAGCTGTTACAGCACCAACCATGACACCCTCATTGTTAATACTTTGCAGGCCAGATTCCACCATTTCTCCAATGGTCGAGTTGTTTTGTTTGCTCTCCTTGCTCACTTTGCTTGGCACAACACTCGTTGTTGCACCATTGTCACTAACCATGACACCCTCATTGTTAATATTTTGCAGGCCAGATTCCACCATTTCTCCAATGGTCGAGTTGTTTTGTTGGGTCTCCTTGCTCACTTTGTCTGGCAGAACCCTCTTCGCTGCACCATTGTTCTCGTACTTTTGTGTTCTACCCGGGACAATATCTCTCTTAGCACTGTTGGTTGTTGTAGACACATCGAAATACTTTCTCAAAGCAGCTAAAACAGAGCCAACAACAACACCAATAGGCAGTACTTGTCTGAGAAAATGCGCCTCCTGGACAGCAGATGCAATTGCCCTAATGATAGCGTCCCCATGAAGTTTACCTACTTTTCCAGAAGGGCCATTGGAAGTTTTGCTATTCCTTATGAAAGTCCAAGTAGGCTCTGCATATACAACAGAATAAGAAAATGTCTTTGCCACCATTCTTATATCCTTACTGAGTTGAGACTTAATTTGTCTCATGCCAGCTGAACCCATCCTGCGTTGAACTTCTACGTTCAAAGAGTCCGATACAATAACTTTAATGAGGTGCTCTAATTCCTTACATCCTTCGTCTAATTTGTGAGGACCATCATTTTGATTGTCCGTTGCATCATGCATTTCAGAGAGCTCGGACTCTTGTCCATGGTCCAATATCACATATGCAGGCTCAATGATGTTGTCTTCATTACCTACACTAAGGGAATGAACCTGAACATTTCCGTGCGTATCTCTGCTGGCTGCTGCATTTTCGGCAAGGTTACCCAAGTATTCTGGTTGTTGATCTAGGAGCTTCCATTTACCTGCCTCTGGATAATAGTCATTATCCAAGTGTTCTGGTTGTTGATCAAGGAGTTTCCATTCACCTTCCTCTGGATAATAGTCAAGCATGAGAGCAGTGGTTGTATCTAAGTCTAACTGCTTTGCAATCTTTTCTTTTGAAAGTTTCTCCCCACGATATCCACGGTATCCATCATGAGAAGAATTTTCGACAGAATCTGTATTTCTTTCAGGCAGAACCTTTGATGAATGCTTACCATTCACAAATTCATCTCTGCCCAAATCTTTTTCAATCATTTCCCCTGTTACCTTATCATTTCCAGAACTTTTTTCAGTTTCACTCACACTGCATGCAGGATCATGTGAGTTTTCAGAGGGCATAAGGCTCTCGGTTTCTCTCTTGTCGGGAATTTCCTCTTCAGATGGAGACATTGCCTCATTAGTGACATTCTTCTCATCCTTGAGAGTCTTCGTATCCTTGAGATTCTTCTCATCACTTACCTCATTTCCTTCTTTATTTTCTTCATCCAGCTGAGAAATCATGTTTTCGAGCACACCGAAAACACTATTGACAGCTACCTGAGTTTCATCATCCATCCCCGTCAATGCTTCAAATGCGTGGGAAACATTAAATTTGGACTGATTTGGTTCCTGAATTGCTGGCTTAGTTTGGTCTGATACAGGCTGCATAATTTTGGTTTCTTTGCTCTGATCATCACTTATGTCTTTCTCTACAGGCTGTGAAGCAGAAGATTTTCCAGCATCTCCTTCATTGTCGGTAGATGTCACCTTGTCTTGATCTGTGGCAGACTGTTTTTCGTTATCATTATTTTTATTAGTTTCCTCCTTTCTTTGTTGTTGAGATAGTACAGCAGCTTGGTCCACTTTGTCCCCATCACTAGTTATATCGTCTACACCAACTGGCGGTGGGTTGATACTATCATTCTTTGTATCTGAAGCCTTCTCGAAAGCATCAGCTACACTGGATTTTTCATCAGCAATTGGTGCTCCTTTCTCATCGTGTTTCTTAGTTTCTACCTGTCTTTGAACCGTAACTACTCCAGAACCTTGCTCCACTTTGTCATCATTACTAGTGACATCC
>NC_025688.1:2729352-2736117 GCF_000633955.1 Camelina sativa | reverse complement strand
TCTAATTCCTCACATCCTTCGTCTAATTTGTGAGGACCATCATTTTGATTGTCCGTTGCATCATGCATTTCGGAGAGCTCCGACTCTTGTCCATGGTTCAATATCATATATGCAGGCTCAATGACGTTGTCTTCATTACCTACACTAAGGGAATGAACCTGAACATTTTCGTGCGTATCTCTGCTGGCTGCTGCATTGTCGGCAAGGTTACCCAAGTATTCTGGTTGTTGATCTAGGAGCTTCCATTTACCTGCCTCTGGATAATAGTCATTATCCAAGTGTTCTGGTTGTTGATCAAGGAGTTTCCATTCACCTTCCTCTGGATAATAGTCAAGCATGAGAGCAGTGGTTGTATCTAAGTCTAACTGCTTTGCAATCTTTTCTTTTGAAAGTTTCTCCCCACGGTATCCACGGTATCCATCATGAGAAGAATTTTCGACAGAATCTGTATTTCTTTCAGGTAGAACCTTTGGTGAATGCTTACCATTC
Organism: Camelina sativa; assembly: GCF_000633955.1. NCBI lineage: Eukaryota > Viridiplantae > Streptophyta > Magnoliopsida > Brassicales > Brassicaceae > Camelina > Camelina sativa. Next base: position 2,735,628 of record NC_025688.1, on the reverse strand, counting down.
ACAAATTCATCTCTGCCCAAATCTTTTTCAATCATTTCCCCTGTTACCTTATCACTTTCAGAACTTTTTTCTGTTTCATTCACAATGCATGCAGGATCATGTGAGTTTTCAGAGGGCATAAGGCTCTCGGTTTCTCTCTTGTCGAGAATTTCCTCTTCAGATGGAGACATTGCCTCATTAGTGATATTCTTCTCATCGTTGAGAGTCTTCGTATCCTTGAGATTCTTCTCATCACTTACCTCATTTCCTTCTTTATTTTCTTCATCCAGCTGAGAAATCATGTTTTCGAGCACACCGAAAACACTATTGACAGCTACCTGAGTTTCATCATCCATCCCCGTCAATGCTTCAAATGCGTGGGAAACATTAAATTTGGACTGATTTGGTTCCTGAATTGCTGGCTTAGTTTGGTCTGATACAGGCTGCATAATTTTGGTTTCTTTGCTCTGATCATCACTTATGTCTTTCTCTACAGGCTGTGAAGCAGAAGATTTTCCAGCATCTCCTTCATTGTCGGTAGATGTCACCTTGTCTTGATCTGTGGCAGACTGTTTTTCGTTATCATTATTTTTATTAGTTTCCTCCTTTCTTTGTTGTTGAGATAGTACAGCAGCTTGGTCCACTTTGTCCCCATCACTAGTTATATCGTCTACACCAACTGGCGGTGGGTTGATACTATCATTCTTTGTATCTGAAGCCTTCTCGAAAGCATCAGCTACACTGGATTTTTCATCAGCAATTGGTGCTCCTTTCTCATCGTGTTTCTTAGTTTCTACCTGTCTTTGAACCGTAACTACTCCAGAACCTTGCTCCACTTTGTCATCATTACTAGTGACATCCTCTGTGCCGATTGGCCCCTGGTTAACACTATCACTCTTTGCTTCGGAAGCATTCTCAGAACCATCAGCTGCACTGTTCTTTTCATTGGTATATGACTCGTGATTTCCAAGACTATCATCTTGATCACTGTCAACAGGTTGGGACTTTCCAGAATCACCGTCTTTCTGGGAAACCTCGGTAGGGGAATGCTCTAGTTCTATTCCACCTGGAGAATTGTCCGAGCCAGTAATGGTGTCGTCTGAGCCACTCACCAAATCATCGCTCTTATCTATCGGATCGGGAGAATGAGAATCCTTTTGATCTATGGCACTTGATGTTTCTTTCTTTGCTTCCTCCGCTTTTTTCAATCCTGGTGATATCCTAGGAAGCTTCAGCTTTTCAAGATTTAATTTAGTGCCACCTGACTGCAAGATCCCAGTTACAGCTGTTGTAATCTTCCCACGAACGTCTTCTGGCACGGCATCTTGCAATGCTGTTAGAACTGTCTCTCCTCGACCAACAGCATCCATAACCTAAACATTTACTGAATAATTGTCAAGCAATTGTCAATGCAGCGACAACAGTAAAACTTGTTAATATTATTTTTACTTTTGATACGTTGGGTGTTACCTTTTTCTTCTCTTCATCTTTTAGGGTGCCAGGCATGGTTACATCCAGCATGTTGACAACCACTTCTGCAGTCTGCAACACCTGACCTCTTTCACTTTCTTCTACGTTAGACTCATTATCTTCGATTGATTCAACTTCAACAAGACTGCTTGTTGAAACTCTACTATTTTCTGTTTCATCAGATCCATTATCGACTTTAACATTCTTTTCTAAATCTGTTCCAGTCGACAAATTTGAGTTTGGGGTGATGTCACTGTCTTCAAGTGTTTCCTTGAAAGGATCTACATCGTAACCATTCACCGTCTTTTTATGGGCTGCCTGTACGAGCTTCTTGGCCCCGATACTTTTTTCAGGTGCTCTGGCTTCCGAAAAAACTAAGCCCTTTGAAGGGTTAACAGTAACATCCACGTCTTTCAAAAGTGGATGACGACCTTTCAGAAGCGCAAGTTCTACAGCTGTCAACCACTGCATGGCCAACATAGAAAAATCAATCTCTCAGACATAAAAAGAACATAACAGGACAGTCAACTAGGAATTAAAGAAAATAAAACCTATTCATGTGAAAGAGAATGACTTGCATATTATTTGCATCTTAACCAGTAAAAAAACCAGATGTTTATACTAACAGTCTGTCTAACGTAGAGAAATTATCAATTACAAACAACATGATCGTAATAGTGAGCATCTTGGATATAGAGGGTATCATGCCTGCCTTTTATTATTCAGTAGTAACAGAAGAAAAATAATCAAAATTATACAAGTTGGTGTATCTGTCGGAGAAGCATTATGTTCCACCAAGATGGATTGACTATAAACCACTGATTTCAATATAATATGTCAAGTATAATTCATAACATTTGTGAGTATGTGTGACTATGCAAGAGAGAAATATAGGGAGAGAAGTTGCCTCAATCGCAAGGTCCTGGCACCAAGACACGGCCACTGTACGTCCATCGATCAGATCTGGTGAAGACGAGCACAGAAGCAGACTTGTGTATGGATTTTCAGCTATTGAACTCCGTGGTATTGTATAAGGTGGTACCACATTGTCATTCTGACAAATACACACAACTTACAGAGTCAAAATATGTACAACACAGTTCACAAAAGTCATTCAAGAGACCAGTATTAGACTATCTAAATAAAATTTACACGTAAAATGAAAACTGATTTAAAAATTGAAACCTGATTTAAGTTTACAAATGTAACTTATGAGTACCTATGTCAAAGGAGATAACCGCATATTGATCCCTTTTAAGGAAATTTTTAAGCATGTTTATCCTAAGGATCAAGATCCTATTTTGTATCAATGCCAACATCACCCTAAAATAATGCCATCACAGCAGCTAGTAACTCATTCAACATTATTCTCAGATTACTTCATGATCCGTGCAGCATAAAATCTCCTTTGACATAAAATGTCCAATAGTTATATTATAGAATTCCTTAACTAAATTACACATACCTCTAAATATGAATTTTTTACTATAATGATACCAGAAAATATAGCACTTCTGAATTGGAGATTAAATCAGGTCAAATAGAGAGGTATAACCTTAAAAGATAACTGCATAGCCAGAATATTCACCTGTATAAAGAGGACAGGAACTTTTATTTCCCCAATCACATCTCTGGTTGCACAACTGGAATAGAAATCTTCTATACTCTCGCAACCATATGTCACCATGGACAAGGCTTTATCAAATTCGCGAACTGATTTTGAAGACAAAGCCTTTCCAACATCAAAGGCTTTTGCTCTGCCTTGGAAAAGCTCCTAGAACGTGAAACCATATGCATAGCCCAGTCAGTATAAGAAGAGCTCACTCTAAACGAGTTCATAAATCATTATGTAGCTTTACTAAGAGCAATACCCAACCTTATTTGCCAGCAATATCTCAACTAATCCACCTGTAATTTGTTGATCCAAACTAGTAGAATAAGGAGATGTTCGTGTGATCTCCTCAAGGTCAAAGGGATTATCAATGCATACAGCAGCTGTAAGAGGTGATCTTTCCCCAGCTTCTGCCAGGTACTTTGTCAACATATTTGCACCATACCCTCGCCCCACAGCCGTAAGTGTCGTCCATGGCCTTGTCTTGGTTAAGAATCGCAAAGCTGTGGATACATCATCACTGTCACCAGCTGTAAACAACCTACAATTGCAAAAAATCCATCTGATCAAATAGACTCACAAAGCACACAAGAGATAAGGAACCCTTAAGAGAATCTACTAGCTCACCGAGGTGTAGTGAGAGGCGAACCAGCACAACCTCTAGGGTTCATGACCACAGGAAACAATCCCCGCCTCAGAGCTTCGCATACAAAAGATCGAACGCCTTCATCCATACTGCCTTGCGGCGTTCCAGGTATAAAAATCACCGTCGTATCCATCCCACGCTCCTCCTTAATGTCCAAATTAGCCGGCCAATCAAGGGATACAACGCCACCGTCCTCAGTAGTGATACAAACCCTCTGATACTCCAACGGAGTCTTCTCATCCGGAGACGATACAGTAATCTTCCCGGTATCCGAAGTAACGAAATGCCTCTCATCAGTCACGAGTCTGTCGCTTAAACTCTCAGAAGAGTCATCAAAGGAGAACAAAGAGGAGCAACGGAGAAGAACAAATCTGTTAAACGGCGTAGGAGTCGTGAGAAGAATCCATTCCCCAGCAACAACGTCATCATCAACGATTGATGATCTTCTTCCAAACAACCTCGACGATAGAAAAACGGCAAAGCCGGAAGCGAATCCGGCGACGGATGGAGCAAAGGAATCGAGAGGAACGCTGCCATCGAAAGGAGGAGGGAGAATTGAGGAATTTACGCGAAACGAACTCCGAGTCTGTTGTTTGAAACGAGCTCGCTTCCTGTGAAACACACCGAAGCCGTATGAGCTACGGCGGAGCATAAACGGAGAGGCGTTTGGTATAGGTATGGCGGTTGTTGTTGCTGTTGAGTGAAATTGAAGAAAATTGGAAGACGAGTACATCTTTGATTCGTCCAAGATGAATCATCCGAGTTTGTGAAGAAGAAGAAGAAGAAGAAGAAGATGAAGAAGAAGAAGAAAGAAGAAACTCTCAGAAGAATTGAGATTTGAAATTTTTATTTTTATTTTTTTGGTGCTTCTCAATTTGTTCATGTCTTTATTGTGGTCTATATAATTCCCTATTTCTTAAACCATTTCTTAGATAAATACACTATTTTTTTCTACGTTAATGGCGCACTTTTTTAGATCACTCTAACCAAGATTATGCTTTATTATATACATTAACAAAAGTTTCTATTTCGAATGCTGCACTTAAGGGATACAGACAACATGTCCTAAGTTCAAGAATTGAGATAGCAACCAAAGATGGTTAGAAAGGAATTTGAGATATGCAGACATTTGACTTGGTGCTCTGCATAAGTGATAGTTGAAATATGAGCAACTTCTTACTGTTCAAAAAATAACTTCTTTGTTTCTTATGACTCAAATTTCTTGTGATGGCAAAGTCTCAAGAAAGGAAGAAGTGAACAAGATCGTCTAGCATGTCTTTTTGAAACAAGTCTGGGATTAGAATGTTAAACCATACATTTAAAAATCAACACAGACTGGTTGTGGTGTGGAGCCAGCCAAGTAAGAAAGCTGAGTGAAGGATCATAGAATAACAAAGTTCCCAAATTCAACGATTATTATTATGCCAAGATGAACGACTTTGTAATACATAATACTAAATCAGCGGTTCAAGCGGTGGTTGATCGCACTATCAGACATCGTCTCCTCTCCATTTCAGGATCGACGACTTCCTCGTCCTCGCTCTTAGCCGGTTATTTTGCTTGTATAAGCTTTCCCTTTTAATTTGTTACTAGGTAACAACCCGCACTATATGCGGAATAAATCGACTCAAATAAAATTATTCCAAGTAAAATTATTATTTAAAATTTAAGGTGTCATAATAATAATTTTACACATTATTTTTTTTATTCAAATTTACATTTAATTATTTTTGTGTAAAGAAATATTTCACCCGTGAAATGTGAAAAATAATGTTAATTGTTGTGATAATTGTGATAATGTTATTTATTTTTAAGATTATTGTAATAATTAATTTTTAATATATACTCCTTTGTTTCATAAAGAGTGTCATTTTAGAATTTTATTTTTGTTTTACAAAGACTGTCATTTTACATTTCCAATATACTATTTTATATTTTTAATGCATCTTTTCATTAGATTTTCTAGCTTTACCCTTAATCTATGACTAAATTAACTCATTAAACATTTATTAAATAAGGACATATATGTATATTTTAATATATTTTTAATTTGTGTAAAATGTGTCAAAATGACACTTATTGTCAAAGAGAGGGAGTAATTGAATAGTCATCAAATTTTTTAAAATCGAAGAAAAAGTTTTGTATTTCAAAAAGTCAAATAGTTGAATAAGTTTTTAATAGTTTATGAAATGCAAATTACTTTAAATTATTAACTATATTTTATTTTTTTAATAGTTGATGAAATCTTTCATTTGAAAAAAACTAATAGAAAAAAACATTACCTTATATATTACAATGACACATTTATGTAAATAATAATGAAATAAAGATTTCTTTATATATTTTAATGGCACATTTAATAAATCAAAAGACTTATTTTTGTAAATATGTTTATCTTGAGCTGCTTAATTGCAATTAAATCTTCAAATTGCTCTGGCGACGACACATCAGCATTTTCAACAAAATACTTGTCTATTAATATATAAGGGATGTTATTTGCTTTTTGTACAGAAAAAACTGAAAATGGTATAAAATTTAACCTTTTACCAAAAAAAAAAAAAAAAAAAAA
>NC_025688.1:2689945-2728876 GCF_000633955.1 Camelina sativa | reverse complement strand
AAACTTTTATTAATGGTATCATCAGCTCATAGATGAAACAAAAGATACCAAGGGTAACATACACCAGACTTGGAAACTCAGTCCAAAACAGCTATTGCACCAAGTGCCTTCAGCTTCTCCACGATCTCCTCTCCTTCTTCTTTTGATACTCCTGTTTTCAAAACCGACGGAGCCTTCTTCACCAAATCCTTCGATTCTTTGAGAGTCTTACCTGTGAAACTCCTCACCTCCTTGATGGTCCTGATTTTCCAACCTTCATCAAAGGACTCCAATCTAACCGCAAACAGAGTCTTCTTAGCTTTGATCACCACTCTCATTTTTCTTTGATTTCTTAGGTTTCCCTTAATTCTCTACATTTTTATTGACTCATTACAGATACCTATATACATAACATACAACTTGCTCTACAAGCAAATAATTGTACTAGAGATGTCGGAAACAGAAAGAAAGCAATAATTGTACCTTCATTACTATCTTTGCTTTCTTGACTCGAAATTGCTCCCCAAGCAAAAATGTCACTTCCCCAACACAGATATTTTCTACTTATTACGATGTACTTCGTTTTTGCCAAATTCTATATTTTAATTAGTATTTTTAAGCCACAAGTTACAAGATCATAGTTTATCCCTTGAATACTACTACCTATGTTCTTTGCCTCCCACACTATTCATATCCTTCCATGTCGTCTACAATAGTTGAAATGATTTAACATAAAACACACATAAAGAAGAGTCAAAGAGAACCTATTATCTTAAAAGGTCAAAATGAAATCTGTTGTAACTTAATAGTAGTAACTTACACAAGTCTTTGACAAAAGAAAGTTTGAAAATCTAATAAACCAAAAAAGGGGTTAGAAGGGACTGATTGCATTTGGAAACAAAACTGTTTTCCTTTCGTTTTCCATATTTTTAAACACATTTATGTGTATATATATTTCTCCTCTGCCCTTCTTTCTCGATTTTGCCTCATTCATCATGAGCTTTGTTAACCTCCTCACTTGTCTTTGATTCATCAGTCTTTGGTTCCTCGGTCTTTGATTCATCAAACGCCATCAACTGCAGCAGCAACAAAAAAGAAGAAGAAAAAGACAATAAGCTCACTAATCCTTGACTACAACCATAATATAAACATGTAAAGCAAACACAAGGTAACAAGGAAAGTTCTTCTGCTCTGTTAGGTTCCAAACACAATTATGAAAAAACTGAAAATGTTTATACATACATGTAAATGCTTTTCGTTTGCATTTACAACATTCGAAATCTACGAGGAGAAAACGAACCGGTTTGATGTCACCGTTCCAAATGCAGTGAGAAGCCAAGAACCCAATTACGGCTGGGACAATGTATAACAAAGCAGGCTAAAACAGAGGCAAAACACAAACCCCCATCAGAGAAAATCCCAAAAATTAGGTAACAATATAATGGATGACAACAATTAAGACACAGAGACAGACCTGTGCTGCTTGAAACCAGTTCATGACTACAATCGTGAGGATAACACCAACAGCGTATCCGATAAATGCACTTGTGAAGTATTGTGGTTGTCTACGTCTTGACACATCAAATCTTAAAGCAAGTGCAACAAAAATACCTAAAGGAAAAGAACAGCTAATGTCTCATATTCATATAATATCCGAAATACAAGAGTGTATAACCAAAAAGCTGTATATAGTTATTGAGTTACGCATTAGAGAACATACCGGGAATGACAATGTCACCAAGGCCAAGCATAGAATAGGGTCTTAGAGCATCGCCCGTAGGGAATAAAAGCTGAAACAAATATGCAACAATGAGATTACATACAAGATCACAACAACAAAAAACCAATTTAATTTTATTTGGTGTGTACTTCTGAGGCAATTTCACTAACCTTTATTGGAGCATCAAAGGATTTGGCAACACTAACCATAACCGGAGTGAAGAAAACCCAGAAGATATCATAGAAAAATAGTCCTGCCTGGAAGTCAAGTTAAACAAACACCGAAATGATTAAGACATCTTCGATGACTTGAATTGTCTTATCATCTAATCAAATTCAATAATAATAACATTCAAAGATGCGGCTCTTACCAAAAGGATGGCACCAGTCTTGAATGATCCAAGAGAGAGCATCTCAATTCCCTGTATTGGCCACAAGATTAATAAGAAAACGAAGTCACATCCAACAACAGTAACGACACTGATTCCAGTTCAATTTTAAAATTCTATAATATGTTTTGATAAAGAAGCCACGTAGCTTATGCGTTCCCATACAATGTTCTTTAGAATGGACGGAAAGGAACCTGAATGCAGAAGGAAAGGCCGAGAATATTGTTAGCCAGCCAATGTTTTTTCCACGCATACCACGCACAGAAGAAGGTTCCAGGGATTCCTGCAACAACTTGGGACTTTGTGAACTCTACCTCCAAAGCTGTTTAAAAACAAAGGTGTCAGTAATAAAAGAAAAAATTAGTCTGAATTACACAAGCAGATATCAACCAAAGGATAAAACCAAACACTGAATAGAGTACAAAGAGTAAAACAGATATGCAAACGGGACAAACACATAGGAATTTGGATGATCATAACATTAACCAAATTAGCATTGAAAGACTATCACTAAGCAAACAATGACAAACAAAACCATAACATCACATCCAAATATAATGAGAGAAAAGGTACCAAAGAACATTGATGGTAAATCTTAGCTACATACACTTGAAATACGGAAAACGCCAGATGATAAGATTGTCGTTCCAAGGATCAGGCAAAAATCTTCTGATGGCAGGTAACAATGTCGCCCTGCAAAACACATAATTATGTCATGACTTGACCATAGCAACACGCAAAGAGAAAGAAACATGTAGCAGGAATTTAGATAAGACACATACGAAAGAGCGACAATCCCAAGAACAAAGAAGTAAGCTGTTAGAACAGCATTGACCAAGTCCTTTGAGAGAAACTTGAACAATAAGAAAAGGGAGAGAAGCATAGCGCTCCCAACCAATGGGAAACGCATGGCATGTTCTTTAGACATGGTCTCCTACATCATTAAAACAAAACATTTTAGATCAAATTGGAGAACTGAATCACTTAAAACTAATTAAAAAAAAAGAGAGAAATCTGATCACGTCTACGTCTTACCGTTGGAGGAGTATCCTTCACTGAACGAAAGCAACCCACATAAACAGTGATACATGCCGTAAGGATAACATTCAAATTTGGATTTACTCTCACCACGAGTGGTGCCAATGTCAAACCTGTAACAACAACAACAACAAACCCCCTCAATTTTGAGTCCTTACGTCAAAATCAATAACACCCACCAACCCTAAACCCTAGAGAAACCAAACCAATAAGAAACAAACAACAAAAACTGCATATTTCCAGCAAATTCGAAGAACAACCCCAAAACCGAAAAAGTTAACAACTTCGTCACCAAAATCATAAATCAAAAGAAACCCATCACACGAAACAATCACATGATCGTAAAAACCGATCGAAATTGAAATCCACTAGACGAATTGTAAGAATTACAAGAGTGAAAGAGATAAAAGACGAACCTGCGAGAGCGAGATTCGCAAATTTCTCACAGTTCTTCATAATTGCTTCTTCTTCTGTTTCGTATAAACTCTCTGTAACTCTGATGAATGTATATGTATAGAGAGAGATCCAATGGTGTGGTGGGGTCAAAAAAAAGATAAAATTTCCACCAGATCTGTTAAAAAAAAAAATTAAGATGAAGACGAAGAAGAAGAGAGAGTATGGAAAGAAAATTAAGATACTCGATGACTACGAAAGTTACGGGACTGTGACCTACTTATGTGACAGACATAAATTACTGGTAACGTTCACGTGTTTATGACATTACGTTCGAATTATATTGGTCGATTAATTACCCCATTCATCACCACCGCATCACAATTCACAAAATATGTATTTTTTGTTTCCTTACATGTGTAAGTCAAAAAAAAAAAAAAAAAAAGTAACNTACTTTTCTACTTCAACTGAAAACAAAAAGTGCTGAACAAAATCATAGTCAAAAATTGTAACACATAATTAAATTTTGGGAGATTTCGTAATCACAAATTAGTCTAATCTTTTTTATTTTTGTATTATTGTTTTCCATATTTAGTCAATGTAAAAATATTATATTATATACAGTTTGAATTGATATAATTCTATATTATAGTAATTTTACCAAATATGTTAATATAGATATTAATCAGATGATTAAACCAAAATTTGACTTAGGGATGGTAAACGGAAAGAAAAGATGGGAGCCGATTGTGTTTGACTCTTTCATCTTAGTTTTGGTACTAGTTAGAGACCAAAGTAGGGGAAACTTGTGCATAAGCACACAGTAAGCCCAATTTTTGATAATGTTTAATCAAAACATGTTCACAACGGTAAAAAAATAGAGAAAGCAGAGGACAATACAAAGTTGAATACTATTGAAGGAAACCGATACAATGAAACAACGTTTATGAAGGAACGCAGAATCACTTCTCACCTGCAAGAATTTCGGAAGAGAATCTCTAGCAAAACGTTGAGGAAGAAAGTACTAGAAAGTTCTAGAAAATGTTTACAACTCTGAAAATGCATAAAAGATAAAGATGAGCTAACATTGCTCTTATACTGCCACCACACTAACAGTGTTTAACCGTTACTTGACATTGACAGCCTGCAACCTCTGCCACCTGCACACTGCCAGCTTGATTATTCCTTCCTCACGCGCTCGTCACTCTCTTATCCAAAACAATAAGCCCCACGTGCACTAAATGCCTCTTTTGCTATATCAAAGCCCCCTGTTCTAAGAACCTTGACCACAAGGTTCAAAGGCTGGAAACTTGCACTGTAAGTCAAACAAGAACTCCCAGGTAGCTTCGTCTTCCGTTTCATTTGTCCATTGAACCAAGACCTTTGTAACCGCACGACCCTGCCGCTTAACCATTTGACGAGCCAAGATCTGCACTGGTTCCTTGACACCGATATCCGACACAATAGATGGAAGCTGAGACGAAGTGGGAACATCACCAACCTCTGCCTTGAGTTGTGACACATGGAAGACCGGATGAATCAGAGAATGGTCTGGTAGCTGCAGTTTGTAAGCCACTTTACCACAACGGTCAACAATCTTGTTAGGGCCATAATACTTTGGAGCGAGCTTCTGAGTTGAACACATAACCATAGAGCCTTGGCGATATGGCTGCAACTTGACAAACACAGACTCACCAATATCAAAGTGCCGCTCAGAGCGATGCTTATCCGCTACTTGTTTCATACGGGTTGAGCTCGCATAAGGTGAAATTTGAGGACCAACAGCATTGCTTCACGTTCCTGAAGACTTCTGGCCACAACAGCAACCTTGGACTCACCAGGAAGATAAGGAAGATGCACTGGAGGGGTTTTACCATAGACTGCCTCAAATGGACTGAGCTGAGTGGAAGTGTGAAAGTTGGTATTATACCAAAACTCTGCTAAAGGTAACCAACGACTCTACAACTGAGGACATTCACTACACATGCAACGAAGGTAGGTCTCCAAAAATCGATTAACAACCTCCGTTTTTCCGTCACTTTGAGGGTGATAAGCACTCAAAAATTTCAGTTCAACTCCCTGTAGAGAAAAAAACTCCTTCCAAAAGTTGATGACGAATATCGTATCCCTGTCACTCACAATAGACCGAGGACAACCATGAAGTTGAAAAACAGAGTCCATGAACGCTTGTGCAACTGATACTGTCGTATACGGATGCGATAGAGCCATGAAATGGGCTGCTTTAGTCAATCTGTCCACCACCACAAATATCACCGTCTTACCAAAGGATTCAGGGAGACCGTCAATGAAATCCATTGATAAGTCAGTCCAAATTGTATCTGGAATGGGAAGTGGTTGCAGCAAACCCAAATAAGCGGCAGTGTCATACTTGCATTGTTGACAAACTGCATAACTCCTTATAAACATTTGAATGTCCACCGCCATGTTCTTCTAGAAAAATAACCCTTTCACTTTCTTATAAGTCACATCCCTTCCTGAATGTCCACCTATTCCCGAGCAATGCATCCATTGTAAGATGGTTTTTCGTAACTGATCATCATTAGGGACTACGATTTTGTTCTTCCTACGCAGAACTGATTGAATCCATGAATAATGTCTTTTTGCTGCAGGATCAGCCTGCAACTCGCTTATCAACTGTTTAAGTTCTGGATCTTTCTCATAATGAGCTTGAATTTCTTTCATGAGATCGCACTCTAGGACTGACATTTCCATATGTAACACTTCAGCACCCTCTACGCGTGACAAAGCATCAGCTGCTATATTGTCTTTTCCCTTCTTGTACTGAATTTCGTAGTCAAACTCCAACAGCTTAGGTAACCATTGTTGCTGAATGGGTGTGTTCAACATCTGCTCCAAAAGGTACTTCAAGCTCCGCTGGTCAGTTTTGATAACAAAGTGATTTGGCAATAGGTAATGTCGCCATTTCTGAACCGCAAAAACCACTGCAAGCAACTCCTTCTCATATATCGACAAGTTCAGTTGTTTACTTTTCAAATGTCGACTGATAAAGGCCAAGGGATGGCCTTCCTGCATCAACACAACGCCAATACCGGTGGAACAAGCATCTGTCTCCACCAAAAACGGTTTGCTAAACACTAGGAGTGCAAGAACCGAAGCATGACTCAAAGCTGTCTTCAATTTTTCGAAAGCTTCCAGTGCCTCTTGAGACCATAAGAACAAATCCTTTTTGGTCATGGCAGTCAAAAGACGAGCAATGGTACCAAAATTTTTGACGAAACGTCGATAGTAACCTGCTAGACCGAGAAACCCACGTAATTGTTTTAGATTCGCGGGAACTAGCCAGTTTGCAACAGCGTTGACATTGGCAGGGTCTGTAGATACCCCACCAGCAGCAACAAAATGCCCCAAATACTCAACCCTATCTGTTGCAAACGCACACTTGCTTTCCTTGGCAAGAGTTTATTTTGCCTCATTGTCTGAAAGACATGCTGCAAGTGATTGATGTGATCTGTCAGATTGGAACTGTAAATCAAGATGTCATCGAGGAATATGAGGACAAACTTGCGCAAAAACTCCCTGAAAACATCATTCATCAATCCTTGAAACGTAGCCGGTGCGTTAGTTAAGCGAAATGGCATTACCAGATATTCATGATGTCCACTGTGTGTTTTGAACGCAGTTTTGTAAACATCCTCTGGCTCCATGCGAACTTGGTGGTACCCTGCTCTTAAGTCGATCTTAGAGAACACAGAAGAACCCCCAACTCGTCCATTATATCCTCAATGAGTGGAATTGGGAACCTGTTTTTGATGGTAAGAACATTGAGACCCCTGTAATCCACACATAATCTCCAAGTATCGTTCTTCTTCTTGACCAATACTACAAGCGATGAAAAAGGGCTAGCACTAACTCAAATGGTACCAGCAGAGAGTAACTCCCTAACCATCTTGTCAATCTCATCCTTCTGGTACACCGCATATCTGTAAGGACGTTGGTTAACCGGGTCGCTTCCCTCCTTTAAAACTATCTTGTGGTTATGCCCTTCACGAAAAGGTGGTAAAGCTGTGGGTTCTTCGAACAAATCTTCATATGTGGTCTTTAACTCTGTAATAGCTTGGTTATCAGCATTGTTACGTTAAATTAGCTCCACTGCATAAACCATTGCCTCCTCTTGCTCAACTACTTCCTGAGCACAGATCATCGAGATTTGTATCGCCTCCTCATGATTCTTGTTAAACTTGATGGCCTTAACTGTTCTTACTTACCCTTGTTTGATTCCATGAAGAAGTATTTTCTGATTCTTCCACCAAAATCCCATTTCTAACTCCTGCATGTTCCAAGTCGTGTCTCCTAATGGTGCTAACAATTGAACCCCCAACACCACATCGCAACCACCCAAAGGAATGATCATGAAATCATCTTGAAATTCCGTACCCTGAAAAGACCACTGAAATTGAGAAGCCTTACCTTGTACCCCCAACTTACTTCCATCAACTACTGCAACTCTCGAAACACCTGCAGATTGTACGTTTACACCTATCTTCTTTGCTGCACTGGGATCCATGAAATTGTGTGTAGATCCCATATCAAGGAGTATAAACAACACCTTTTTCTTGTGAACTCCCTTAACCTTCAGAGTTTTGTAATCCGAAATCCCAGCTACTGCACTAATAGACACCATTGGCATGTCTTTATCCTCCTCGGTTACCATCAGATCAACATTTCCCGTATCACCCTCATCCTCTTTTTCGACTTCAATCATTAAAACTTGTGACTTCTTATGCTTAAGATAGTGGTCTGGTGTATACTTTTTGTCACAAATATAACACAACCCCTTTGCTCTCCTAGCACTCATTTCCTCTTGAGATAAAAATTTCCTCGCCGGTTTCTGAACATTAGACCCCACATTCTCCGATAGATTCTCCTTCTTACTTTGAGTTGACTGTTTTGCGACTGTTGTTGTGCTTCCACCATGAAACTGCTTGGTATATGATCCACCAGACGTAGTACCCTTCGACATAGGATGAGCCTTCTCATAGAGACGACTGAGCATAAAACATTGGCGAACGGTCTGTGGTGAAAACATTCTGATATGCATCTGAGTATCAAGACGAAGACCTGCAAAATAAGAACGCACCAAATAATCTTCTGAAAGTGTAACTCTCGTTCGGATCAAATCAAACTTCTGGTGATAATCCACTATTCCATCAGTCTCCTGCAACGCTTTCAACTCAGCAATCGGATCTTCCAACACATCAATGAACCTTTCTTTCATCAATAACTTGTACGACGGCCAATCATTCAACAGACTCTGACCAAAAGGTGTTTGTACCAATGCATGATGCCAAACAGACGTGTGACTATCAAAATGCATAGTAGCCATACGAACCTTTGTGTCGTTTGGTGTAGCATCAAGAATAAAATAGTCTTCCACCTTACAGATCCACTCCGAGAAATGTTCTCCATCAAAACGGGGAAAGTCCACATGCACTAAACGAGTAACTCCCGAGTAATGACCAGATCCCGATGAACCTCCACCGCGTTGTTGACCAGAACCACCTCCACTTCCCTCTGGCAACGCCGACACCGCCAAGGGACTACACTCTCTATGAGATTTGCTCGAGGAAGTCGGTGGACCCGGTATCAACCTGATCAAATGCATCATGTCAGCCATATTCTGCTCCATCCTCTTATCTTGCGCTTCAATCTCTCGTTCTATCGCATGAGTCCGATCAAGAATGGTTCTCGCATCACCGATCGTCTCACTTCCTCCTTCCTGAACTTCTTCCCCAACCAGATCCTGCCGATTAATCTGAGATCTCGTCTCACACCCATTGTTTCCGAGGTTCGACTTCGCTCTGATACTAATGATAACGTTTAATCAAAACATGTTCACAACGGTAAAAAAAAAACAGAGAAAGCAGAGAAAAAAACAGAGTTTAATATTATTGAAGGAAACCGATACAATGTTCAGGAAGGAACACAAAATCACTTCTCACCTGCAAGAGTCTCGGAAGAGAATCTCCAGCAAAACGATGAGGAAGAAAGTACTAGAAAGTTCTAGAAAATGTTTACAACTCTGAAAATGCATAAAAGATAAAGATGAGCTAACACTGCTCTTATACTGCCACCACACTAACAGTGTTAACTGTTACTTGATGTTGACAGCCTGCAACCTCTGCAACCTGCACACTGCCAACTTAATTATTCCTTCCTCACGCGCTCGTCACTCTCTTATCCAAAACAATAAGCCCCACGTGCGCTAAATGCCTCTTTTGCTATATCAATTTTACAAAATCTTCAGACACGAAGCCGTTGAGGTGGACTAAGAGATAACTTCTGGTTCCTCCTGAATTTTGAGCAACTCGAAGATGATTCTTGAAAATATCAACCAGTGAGAGTCATCATTATGAATTACACTTAACTCCATCACCCGATCATACATCATCTTACCAACATCAAATCAAATTCCAATGGCGCAAGTCCCTCATTTCAGAGAGATGATTCTTGTGAGTAGAGGGAAGCCAACTATAAGCAGCAATCATGGATAGAGCACCAAACAAGGCTGGCATGTTCTTAACGGACAGAGGTTTCCAACTTGATTTGTCTTCTCCAGTAAGAGCAATATCATCCAATGGTCAGAAAGGCAGGGCAGAGCTCTAAACAAAGTTGCCTCTCCTAATGTCAAATATACTTGTTATGGGAAACTATTGCAACACCAAAGTAGGCTCAAAAAGGGAGCCTCTTCGGTATTATGGTTACATTTTTCAGTTGGAGTGGTTAATATTGCTATAAATTGCAAAGTTATTTACAGAGGAATGTGTTCTGTATTGAGAGGAGACCCACTGCCAAAATTTGCAAGTCGTAGAGCCCGAGCAGGTTTCTGTTGATCAAAGATCTTATTGGCGTGGAGATAATGAGGGAACAGCAAGCCAACAAGAGCACGAAGGAGAAGCTCTCAAGGTAAAAAGTAAATGGAGAATCTGAACAATGCTTAGAAGGATTCCAACTACAGAAAATGACAGTTTAAGTCCTTACATATCAAACAACTAGGTAACAAAACCACAACCGCCCAATAAACCAATTAGCTCAAACTTGAGCGGAACTCACAAAGTCGACTTCATGTATTTTGATTTTCAAGTTAAAATATAATATATCATATTAAAAGCTTCACAGTTTGATTTAGGTATAAATTATGCAATAAAGAGTCACATAATACAAGTTTTCTTAGAAAGGCATAAAACATAAAATAAACAAGTAGCGGCGGCTGCAGCTGCGGCGAAGGTAAAAATGACCAAAATATTTAGCAAAATGTCTTTTTTTGTGTCTTTAGTCTTCTTGATCTTTTTGGTCAAGCTCAGCAACCGTACTGTCGAGCATAGCTTTCCTGTAATATCAAATAGCAAAAGATAGCATGAGAGTTTAATTAATGACAAGTTACGTTCTTAACTAGTAAGAAGGGATTTAATACTAATAATCAAGAACAAATTTATGTACCTGGGCTTACGACCAGCTTTTTGGTCAGACTCAGCAACCATACTGTCGAGCAAAGCTGACCTGTAATATCAAAATAGCAAAAGATAGCAACAATTTAAATTAATGACAAGTAACGTTTTTAACTAGTAAGAAGGGATTCAATACTAATGATCAAGAATAAATTTATGTACCTGCGCTGTATAAGACCACCCCTAGTTTCAATGAAGCGTTCGAACAAACGCGTCCTTTGAACGCGGACACAGCGTTCACACCCTATAAAATTAGGATACTTACGACTTCCAATTAAACTTCTAGCACATCCAACCTCAAGCTTCAGATTTCCCAAGTAACTTTCATCTAGTGCTAATGCCTTCTTTTTGTCCGGCAGTATATTTAACAAAGCAAATCTGAAGAGAAAAGAAAAAGAAAAAAAAAACAACAAGTAAAAAATTTTAGTTTGTATTTTAACTTCTAAAACTAATAAGAAAAAAATACGAGCAAGAAGTCACAAACCCCAAGAGAGAACCAGTTTTACACTCTGCCGGAACAAAAATCCGAGAGATCACTCCACATGAATTGAAGTGTTTTCTCAATGTACTCCTGATATCAGCCATAGGTAGGGAACAATCGAATCCCCTAACGAAAATGGTCATTGGAGTGCCTCCATATGCATCTTCATTTTCGTAAAGGCAATGATATTCTTCGGCCTTGTGTGTTTTGGAGTCAAAACAAGAAATGTTCAGGTTTGGGAAAATACAGAAGCTCTTAGAAAGACTAACGAGAGCATACAAAAACAAAACATACAGAAGCTAAGTTAATCTTACCTTTTTGTGCTTCTTCCGAACTACTTGTTCCAAGTCATAGGACTCGGACTCGGAATCCTTCTCTGATAGGAAAAAAAACAAAAACTTGCAATTAAAAAAAAGGAAGACATATATAAAAATATTAAACAAACCAATAATCAGACTTATATAATTCGAAAATAAAGATTGCAAGAAACCAAGAACAAAGAAGTAAAGTTCAGCACCAAGTTCGTACCATTCTGCGTAGTAGAATCAACCTAAATAGAGAAAAATATAGAAGAAATGACTAATACAGAAAAATTGGTTTAAAAAAAAAAGAACTGAGAGAGGGAGAAATCCATAAGGAAAATAGGATTACATCGGTGGATGTGGAGAGCCTCTTGCCCATGGAGAAAGTTAGGATGAAAAATAGAGCGACTGCTAAGTTTTTCGATAATAGGGGAGATGAAAACCCCTAGACTGACTTTTGTTTATATATATATTAGTAGCCTGGTTTTAGATGGGCTTTCATGGGCTATTTATTTTGTCTCGGCTTGTGACGGTGGCCCATTTTCTTGTAAAATACCTTTTGTTGCCAAGCTATAGAAGAAAGGATTTTATTGGTTTGTGATTTAAATAAAATATTATATAGAATATATGTTATTATTCAATCAAGAATTTTTAAAATTCTGTTAAAATTTGGTGTTAGTAGTTGAGGATTTGTAAAAATTGATCTAAAGTTTTCATAAATTTAGTATTATTAGTTAAGAGTTTTATAAAGTCATGAAAAGTTTTATATTATTCAATTAAACAAAAGAATTTTGGATTGTTAGTAAACTAAACTATTATATTATTAGTTTAGGATTTTATATACTTTTGTATTATTGTTTTCCATATTTAGTCAATATAAAAATAATATATTATATACAGTTTGAGTTATTATTTTTCTATATTATAGTAAGTTTTACAAAATATGATAATATAGATATCAATCAAATGACTAAACCAAAATTTGACTTAGGGATGGTAAACGGAAAGAAAAGATGGGAGCCGATTGTGTCAGACTCTTTCATCTAGTTTTGGTACTTTTGGATTAAAATTCATGACATTTAACTATATGTATATCATACAATTAGACAATTGGCTGAAAGTTAGAGTATGAGTTACAGAATTTAATTTGATCATAAACTCGCAATTAAGTTTTGAATTGGTAATCTAGAGGATATAATTAATTTTTATATTTTAAATTAGTTTGTATATATACATATATTTCCTGCTTTTTCAACACTTGTCCCTTTGAATAATATTGTCATTACTTATTAGAATACTTAGAAGAATACGTAGATAAATTATATTCCTTACAATAATAGTCACTAATTAGAGAAAGAGATTAAAATATATCTACTCGGCCTATACAAACATTAGTTTTAAAACTTACAGCTAGTGAAAAGTTGAAAACATTGGCTTCACATCATTTCATATTTATAACGGAATAAAGACACACTAAGTATCATTTTGTTTTTGTGTGAGCAATGTACAAGATTAGCTCAACACAGTAAGAATCAATGTGAATTTACATTTAGTTTAAAAGAAAAGGAAAGATTTATCTAAGAGCGAGTTATTGGTTCTATGATTTTAATTAATTTGGAAATCCAAACAAAAATCATGTGTTATTCAATCATTGATTTTAAATATTTATCAAAATTATGTGTTATTGGTTCTATGATTTATAAATACTTGTTAAAATATCATATTCTTCATTTAATGATTTGTTTTTGGATTTGAAAATCTACATTATGTTTTAAATAGATTTGAATGGATTTAAAAGTGTAAAATAGATGGATTCAAATCCAAGGATAAAACATGTTATTTCAAAATCTATATGTTTTGATTTTCATAATTTACAATTTTATATGGATTTAAAATCATTTATCTAATAACAGCTCTTAAATTATATGTACCGTGAATTCAAAGACTTGTTTAATGATGGGAATATGATGAGTCATCCTGATGAAACCACCATCTCCCCATCCTTTTCCAAACGAATCTTGCAACTTAAAATATAATATTTTTTCTCAAAATAATAGCCACAACCGGATATAATCAAGCCATGACAAGGATACTTTTCCAAAACATTCCTCAGCAAATCAATATCTGAAGGACAATAAATCTCATGAAATAAGAAATCATTTCCAAATTAATATAATTATGAAATTAAGTGCAAAATGGAATTATATAATCAAATTATGAAATTAACTTACTTTGCCGTCCCACTCATGGAAACTAGGAAGATAGTTAATAGTTATGGCAACGGGAACTTTCCTTGTTAAAGAAATTGTTTCCTCCTCAAACTTAAAAGAATCTTCTTCACTACCACTCTTAGGTCGGTGATGAAACTCCATGTCTTTGACATATGACAATAAGAATGGTTTGGCATTCTTCATATTGTCAATGCCTTGTCCTGTGAAGAGATAACGCCTATAAACCCCCTTCAACAACTTGTCAATAGTAAGATCACTCTCTGAACCAGAGAGCTTATGAGCAGCAAGTTGAGCTCTGAAAAGAACCACTGCGCAACATTCATCTGCAAGAATGAATTAAAGAACAATTGTTACAAGTTATCAAATGTTTTTAATTTCATATCATAAAAGATATATTAATTTGTTCTCACGTGCTCTTTGTCTATAAGACACAAATAGATCAGAATTATCACTCCAACAAAACACCACCTGTTTCCAAATGAATATGAGATGAGCAAAACCAGTTACATAATTTAATTCTCATAAATTAAGTACATCTAAATAATAATATAGACATTTTACCTTCTGGTCAATCTATGAGAGTAAAAAAACATATCAAGAATCGAAAGGATCAATTAGAGTTCAATTCCATTATGTTTGACTACTAAGTGAAAAGGTTTACCTTTTCAAAGACACGTTGATCATCATTTTCCTGTAAACAAAAGCACGTCAATGTTGTGTAAAAAATAATATTATAGTTCAAATTCAGTAGTTATGTAAAAAATAATTATGCATCCTTACCATAATAGAGTCAATAACCCATGATTTGAGATTAACTGCAAAAATCTCTATATACTTATTTAAGCAATATTGTTAGAAGTTTAACCCTATTATCATTTGGTATGTTACAAAAAAATGTCAATGCATTTTAATAAATCTAGTAACTAACCAAACAAAAGCCTATATTTTTGAAACATGATATAAGAAAACAATATTTTAAAAATTATTAGCATACCATTTATTGTTTCAAAATCTTAGGAAACAATAACAAATTATTTAGAATAGTTATAAAACTACGATTTAATATATCCCTAAATATTTAATAATGATATATATATTTTAAAACTAAGATACAACATTTCTTATATTTTAAAAATATATAAGTATATTTAATTTATTAAATAATTTTTTTGCAATGCATATCAACGCAGTGAAATCTTATTTAAATCTAAGAAATCACAAATGTTATATTTTATTCAATATAGTATATACAACTAAAAAAATCAAAAAGTTAAATCAAGATTTCTAAACACAACCAGTTCAATATGGATTTTGTTTTATTTCTGGATTTTATTCACGGATATGAACATTGTATCATGTATCGAAGATGTGTTGAAATCAGAATATGAAACTAAGGAAATCAAATGAAAAAAAAATTATAAAATGTATCGAGTAGATCAAATAAAACTTTAACTATTATTTTATAGCTAAAAAGTTACAGCAAAATTTACGCAAGCATTTCCTATGTTGTACAGCACGGTAACTATCTAGTATTTAGTATAAAATCTATCATCTTTCGATAGCCTGGATCGATATTGTTGCCTGAGACAACAATACATGACATTGTTGGTTTAGGGAACGCTGGAAGGGGGAGATTATTTGTAGTTTTACAGTTTTGGGAGTATTCTCGCTCTGTCTCAGACTCTCAATGGAGATAAAGACAATGGAGGTGTAATGGTTTTAGGTGAAAACCAAACCAAATACCTGTTTATATCTGTTTATTTGTTGATATCCTCAGTTAGTAAATGCAATATTGCATTGCTTTCCAGCACGTGACAAGTTGTCGTGTAACAATTAATTATGAGTTCAGCAGTAATGACCTATTTTGTATCTTGATCAAATGAAAGTGAAGAAAGTGCATATTAATAAAGTTCTTGCCTGATTTTGCTTTGCTTTGCTTGGCTCTTAGACAAAATGGTGGTTTATGATCTTGATCACCAACAGATTGGGTGGGCAAAATATAATACAACTGTGAGTGTGAGTGTGATTGTGTTTGAAAGATTTGAATATGGTATAGCCTAATCAAAACGAAAATATGACTTTGCAGGCTCCTTGAATGTGATAAGAGGACAAAACTACAACATTATAAAAACACAAGGCAATACAACATTAAAATTTGGAGCACCTCAACAATTCTTAAAAAAATTGACACACAAAAGTATGTGTAGTTTGTGATTAATATTCTTCTATTTTTGTTTTGGTTATTTAAATTTGTACATATAACTCTGACTTCGAGTCATTGAAATAAATGGTTGCTTAGATTTTGCTTATGTTTTACTCATATTTTTCTTGATTTTTCCTTGAATCAGATTATCATAATTTTTTGGTTATTTTGATGCAACATGTCTTTTGAAATTAACCCAAAAAAGCAAACCACACCAAACCAAAATAAATAGTTTGGTTATAGTTTAGTCTAAAAAGCTATTTGGTTTTCATATTTATAAATCGAATGGTTTATGTTTAGTTTGGTTAAAATCTGTAAACCCCAATGTTTTTTTTTAGTTTTTGATGAATATTTGGAATACCTATTTAATTGTCTACTTTTGTTCTTTACAAATAATTCTATGTTATTATAGGGAGAATCTTTAGTTTACTTGATCTAACAACCTCTGGGTTTTTGTGGAAAGAGAATAACACACAATCATTAGTGAAAAACGAAAACATACAATTAAATAAATTTTTAGACTCTCCAAGTTAGATAATTAGGAGATGGGTGGTGTACGGTTACTACGTTTGATTTTGGTTCGCTTTACGATTTTCGGTTTTACATAAATTGAAATCTTTTAGAAATTATATATATTTCGATTTGGTTATTATGATTTATGGTTATCATTTTTATAAAGAAACAAAATCATATGCACATCGGTTTGGTTTGATTTTGATTTTGTGAGTTATTTTATATTTTAACAAAAACTAAGTTTATTGCATAAAGAAACGTAAAATAAAAATAATATATCAATCAGTAAATTAAAAAATAGATCCAATTCTAATTTTGTAAACCCAAAGCTCCCAAATAATTTAAAGAATAAAATACAAAAAATATAAGTCTTATGTTTTTAATACTGAGGGTTTAAATTTCTGGCTGCAGAGGTTCCAAATATATTCAGGGAAATGTATGCATCTGAATGTACTCCAGAGAGGAAAGCAAGACAATTATTGCAAAATAAACACACATTTTGCAATAATTATCTTGTTGGTTTCTTTTTTGAAGGATTCTCCGCTTCATAAAATATATCACAGAGGGAGAAGGAATGTATAGGAACTCTCACTCCCCGAGTTTCAGTTTCTCCATCTCCAACAAGAATCTCTGTTGCTTCTAGTTCCAAATACCCACAATGTGTTGGCAATGACTGCCCTAACCACTCAGTTTCGTTTCAAACAGCTACAAATGAACTATCATTATCGCTGTGTACAATCACTGGAGTGACCATTGATGTAGAACAAGTGGAACCTACATTAGTTTGATTGAAATATTCGTTGGTTTCAGAAGGACTCTAGAAGTTGATGCTTTGTTCCAAGAAATACTTTAATTGGAAGCTATTCGGTGAGATTGTAAGGCACTTTACTTAGAAAATATTTGAGAATATGTATGTTAGAGTTAGCTGTTAAGTCGATGATATGAAAGGAGAAAATGTTGATAAGATTGAGGAGTTATCAAAGAAGAGTTCATCGGTTCTTAACAAGAAACTATAAGCCACTTGTCACTTAATTGTTGGTTTTAATCTTTAACAAATTTATATTTGATTAAATTTTACAAAGAATTATTATTATTTTAGTGTTAGTATACCCACGTGTCCAACACATTCTTAGTTAATTACTTATGGTAAAGATATTTTCAATAAATCAAAGATAAGAGACTTATATTTATAAAATAATTTAAAATGCAAACACAATTCCCAATGGACTTATATTCAAAGATAAGAGACTTAGATCATGTGATCTGCATATATATCTCTATTTTTTACTTTAAAATAGAATAATTCTAAAATAACGCATAGTTTTTTTCCATTGTATTACTCTATTTTTTATTTTAAAATAGAGTTAGTGTAAGAAAAATATAGTTGAAAATAGAGTTAGAGCATTTCCAACCCATCAATAGTTTTTAGAGGCAAATTTGCTCCAACTCACCTCTATTGTCATCTCTAAAATAGAGATTGCTATATTTTTCTCTATTTATAGAGGAAAAAAATAGAGTTTATATATATATATATATATATAGAAAGAATAGTAATCTTTATTTTAGAGTTGATAATAGAGGTGTGTTGGAGTAAAACTCACCTTTATTATAAAATTTATTTATTTTAGAGATAAAAATAAGGAAAACCATTGAAAATAGTCTTACTCTATATTACTGGAGCAAATGTTACTCTATAATAGATTTTTGACTCTAAAATAGAGTAGAGTTGGAGTTATATTCTTAATAAATAGGAGAGACTTTGTTTCCTCACTTCGCACCAAAAATATATATAAATAATTTGAAATGCACACACACAGCTCCTAATGAAAAATAAAATTATAAGTTTTAGAGTCAAAAACTTCAGAATAATTAAGGGAAACATATTACATGATGTGGAAGTTTTTTATATTCATTTTTATAACTAAAAGAATACACACATGGCAAATGTGAAAAACATATTAATGCGGAAGATTTTTTTAATAAATTATTTACGATACATATTTAAATAAATTCAATATAAAGTCATTTATATATATAAAACATATTAATGTGGACGATTTTAGAGTAAAAATAATAGTCAAAATTTAGACTAATATGATTGGAAAATTCGGAGTCGAAAATTTTGGACTAAAATTTAGTCAAATGGGAAAAAACATTATTTAAGAGTCAAATGGACTAAAAAATTAGTCAAATAGAAAACATATTAATGTGGAAGATTTTATACATATACATATATGCATGTATATATAAACTTGGCCTACATATATGTTCTTGATAGATTATATTCATATTAAAAAAAAAACACAAGATAAATCTTGTTTCAGTGAATACGATTTCTGTAGGAAATGTTTGACGTCTTTGTTTAAGAAACAAATAATTTCTATAAAACAATGTAAATAAGTCATTCTAACATTGATTTGTACGTTAATTTTTCTATATGTTTTTCTTTTTTCATGAGCTTAGAGTTGTTGCATCTTTTAGAAACACAAATAATGACAACGGAAAAGTTTCACCTTTTTTACTATCTTCGTTGAAAATATTTGCTCTCATCCTTATGCATAACAATCAGATGACGAAACCAAAAATTTACTTGGGGATGGCGGTAAACGGAAAGAAAAGATGGGAGCCGATTGTGTCTGACTCCTTCCACACTTTCATCTAGTTTTTGGTCCTTGAGGATTAGAGATATATGAAATTCAACTATAATTTTTAACGAATCATAGACTATCATACCATTAGAAGAACAATTGGTTGACCCCTAAGTAGAACGTAATGCGCAGCAAAGACGCGTCGGAGTTCAAAACAATGCTTTTGGAACCACTTCATGATTAAGAAGTTATTCAATTATACTCAAGAGGGAGTCAAAAGTTAAAGAAACTCTCGTGCTAAATCTTTAATGAAGATTACAAAAAAAAACTTGTCATTCGTTCAAGAACTTCCGGCATTTATAGATTTCTTGAGACTCAAAACAAACCCAAAATCCTCTTTTTTTTCCTTGGATTCCAAAAAAACGCCCAAGTGTGTTTTTAACACTATAAGTGTTTTCAACATAATAGAACGATACCCTTTTACGATTGTTTGGTGATCAGTAAACTCGCTTTCTTCTTGGGGAATTTAAGTTCTGCAACAGAAGCAAAAAAAAAAAAGAGATCATCAAAACTGAATCTCTATGCAAGTAATTTTGGTAACCAGAATCATAAGAACTTTATGAGAATCATACCATTTGACTACTGTAGTCTTCCTTTCTAGCAGTTTCCATGGAGCCATGAGAATGGTTCTCGCGTGTTTTGTGCTTAGGCTTGCTCGAAGTCTCTGTTGTTTGAGAAATATAAGGAAAGAAAGTTGGAAGCAGGACAAGACCATGATCCATGTCAAATACATTGGCTCTTAATCGCAACATCACTTGAGTAAGAGCTTTGATTGCTGCATCAAAACTTCCTGTTATCTAAACCACAAGAAAGAAAAACATGGTTTTCAGATAAGCCTCTTTTAAAACAAACAAAACTGGGAAGCATTAAGCAATAATAAAGTGTCAAGATTTTTATAACCTGGACCATCTCCTCGTCCTCACGAGCAATTGTTGGTACATCTTCGCCTTGAAAAATGCGGATATTTGCTTTTGTGACACTCCTCATCTCAGATATAAGAGCTCCGCCTTTTCCAATGAGACACCCTACTTGAGAACTAGGAACAAGTACACGAGTGGTGATTGCAGAATCACTTGAATCTTTCCCCACTTTCTCACTGCATCGTGTTTGTAAGCGTAAGGCTGCAATCACGGTTGGGGATTGATCTTCGAAGAACTGTTATACATATATAAACTCGGTTCAACATTTCACATATTGAAAATGAGACTTTCAGTAAGAAGAAAAGGTTACCTCTTTTGATGATATGTATATAACGCAATCATCATCTTCACCAGTTTCGGAGGTATCAACTTTGATGCTCGCACCAGATTCTTGCCTAATCTGATTAATGAAACAGCCGCCTTTTCCTATTACACCTCCGACATTTTCAGCTGGACATATGAAGCAGATAGAAAACACTCTTTCATCGGAAACATCTCTTGGCGCAGAGTAATTTTTGCGAGAGCTTGTTAGTGCAGGACTCATTAGAATTCCACCGTGTTGATGCTGCGGGGTACTAGGGGAAGAGAGAAAGTAGTTCTGAAATTGCGACGGATTCTCATAAAGCAGAGAGGCAACTTGGTAAAGAGCTTCTCTAACAGCAGAGGGATTTCCAGTTATCTGAAATTCAACCAACAACATTCATAAGGTATATATCAGAAACACAACCACAGTAACTCTAAGCTCGATAAATTTTCTTGAAAGACTTTTATGACAGTACCTGAAGAAGCTCATCATGACTCAAAGCCAACGCACAAATAGGCAGATTATCACTTATAACACGAATTTGAGCATTAGTTTCATTACGCAGATTTTGGATAACTTGTCCACCTTTTCCAATAAGGCAACCAATTTGATCCGAAGGCACAAGCATCCTTGCAGTAACAACAGTTTTATACTCATCGTCATCATAATCATAATCATCATTGCTAAGTTCTTGCCCCACAATCATATCATGAACCTTGAAAAGAGCGTCAAAAGCAGGACAAACAAAATCCTCATCATCATCATCAATACGATTAGTCTCCTCGCTTGTAGAATATATAGTAACAACACGCTCGTCACAACCAGGTAAAGCCTGGTTTACCCTCAGGTTTGCTTTCGTCTCAAACCTAATCTGCTTTGCAATCTCACCACCTTTACCAATAACGCTCCCTGCTTTTCTCACAGGACACAAGTAACGATACACAGTATCTTCGAATCCATCACCATTCTCATCTGTATCATCATCAGAAAGAAATTAAAAAAAAAAAAAAAAAGCTCTTAGCTCTTACTTCCTCCGTTTCCGATAACATCAAAATTCGAAGAAAAAAATAACTAAATCAGATCTCTTACCATGAACGTTCCTCGAATAAGCCATCCTAGTGAGACAAATACACGAAATCACAAACCTGAAGAACATAATAAGTAACACAAAAATTAGGGTTTACATTAGGTTTCAAATAAGCAACAGAAAAAAACTTTTAATACTCAGAAGACGACTTCGTTTCTCTATAGATAGATTTTAAGAAACCTAATCGACGACGATCGATACGCAAAATCAGATTCTCACGCAACCGATCGACGAAACTTGATATGATAGTACACTTAAACATTGCTAAAAGAAGCGGAAAGGCGAAAACAGGAAAATCTCACCGGAGAATGAAACAATCGATGATCGGTTAATCCGTCCGTGGAGCTGTCGTCTCGCCGGAAAACGCAACGGCCTCTCTCCGTCTTTGACTAGCTTTTGGAATTTGAAATTGAAAGAATGGGTAAATTGAATGAGAGAGAAGAAAAGAGACTCTTTGGGCTCTATAGGAAAACTACTAAAGGCCTAACAAGTGTATGTGGGCTTTTTCAATATTTCTTGCATCGTGACGGCACGTAGCATTTATTTAATTAAGCCATATTAATTTCAAAATTTAATATATCGGTTAAACAATGTCATTAGTTGACCATCTAAACAAGTGGTTAACAATCAATAAAAAAAAATTGAACATGATTAATTAAACAATAGTAGATCAATTATAAACAGATATAATTCGATATCAATAAAAATAGGGAGATTCTCAAAAATAACACCAAAATAAGTTATTTTTCCAAATATAGCACAACATCTCTAAAATTTTAAAAATAGCACAATATTTCAAAATTAAATTGTAAATAAATTCTAGTTAACGAAAACATTTTTACCAGTACACTAAAATAATATTTCATATATAAGAATAATCTATATATTGTTTTATAAATTATTTGAACCTATAG
The DNA here is from genome assembly GCF_000633955.1 of Camelina sativa. Taxonomy (NCBI): domain Eukaryota; kingdom Viridiplantae; phylum Streptophyta; class Magnoliopsida; order Brassicales; family Brassicaceae; genus Camelina; species Camelina sativa. Next base: position 2,706,268 of record NC_025688.1, on the reverse strand, counting down.
TGTTTTTTTCTTTCTAGACTAAGTGATAAAAAAAAAATTAATCAAGTTTTTAAAGTTGTAGTGATAACCTTTATCATTTCTAGATTGATTTTAAGTTTTTAACATATCTTTTGATTTAAATAATAATATAATAAATATCAAATGCTTCAGTTTTGAGTACACATTCTGATTTCAAGTACCTTAAATTGTTAAATCCCCATATTTCTACTTAAATCTACGTCTATGCACCAAATAAGTACATGCTATTATGTTTTTAAAATATTAAATTTGATTATTTTCATCTATTATACTCGACTTGATGGAGTACCAATATATATTGGGATTTTGAGAACACATATTATCCAAATATTATAAATAGGTTTTTAGTTTAAGCATACCACATATTTCACACTTAAATTTTTTTTTGCAAGAGTTTATATTTCAATTAAGTGGTAAATTTGGGATACCAAAAAAAATTAATATACAAAAAAAATCATATTTTTGAGGGAGAAAATTATATTTATAAAGGTGTTTCAAAAGAAAAAAAAACTTGTAAACAATATTATTTTTTTATAAACACATGCATCTCAAGAAATTTAGTTTATACAAGTTACATTGTTATATACTTCTGATAACTGGTGATGAAGATCTCGAGAACATGGATTCAAAATTAAGTTACAGCGGCTCAATTGCATTAATAATTAATGGTTATAAAAAAAATTAAAACTAAATGAACTTACAATCCACACAAAAGTGCTAAAAAGAAATAAAAAAATAATACAGAATGAACATACAATAATTAGTTTTTTCAATTATAAATGCTTAAATGGTATTGAATTATCGTCTAAATCATGTATGAGATTACAAAATATAAACAAAAAGGTTTTTGATGCCAAAAAAAAGAAAACAAATAATTAATTTATCATCATCAAAAGAATTTATTTGACTAATCAAAGTTAGGCGTACACTACAATGATAAAACACAAGGTATTTGCTTTTTTTTTTGTAAATTATTTGAGCCGATAGGTTTTTTTTTTTTAAAGCAAACGATAAAACACAATTCATCGAATTTATTAGTGTGATAGTGATAAATTTTTATCATATCCATGTTTTTACATAGCTTTAATTCAAACTGCGATATATTAAGAACATAGGTGGAGGTGGGGAGGAGAACAGCTAGATTTCAAATTGGGAGCAACATAACCGATTACCAAATTTTTAAAACATGGGACTGGCATTTTATATAAATGTTTTTAAAATTATAAAGGGGAAAAAGTAATTAATAATTAAGACCTAAACTAATCATTTCAATTAAATATGAGAGAAAGTTGAGTAATGGCAAAACTAAGAAATAATGGTCACGGATTACTAGCAATTTAAAGAAGTCTACCATAAAAAAGAACTACCACCAAAAAAGAACTACCACCAAAGCAGAGTAGAGTAAAGAAGTGGAAATTAAAATCAGTGGTGATTCCTGTGCAGAAGTGGATGAGTGGAACCCATTCAGTGTAATGCAGGGAATGAATGTTCTCCACAATGAACAAGAGTAAGTGAACAAGAACAAGAGTAAGTAAGTGGCACAATGAACAAGAGTTAGTAAGTGGTTTACCACTTGACAGTGGAGCAAGGAAGGGAAGCACAATTTCCTTTTCATAGTAGTCCAAGATCGTTGAAGTATGTATCTTCAAATCCCATTTCAATGCTTTTTTCCACTTTAGAGTACTGAAAAAAAATATTTATCCTTCACAAATAAATCAGTTAATTTTTTTACTTTATATAGTTAGGCGTTAAACAAAAGAAAATCGAATGTATAAATATAAAGTTAGGCATACAATAAATTACAATTCAGCTAGTCATTACAATTCACGATAGCACAGTTCAGTTGCTACTTTTTATTCTTGTTGAATTTTATTTTCTTGAGATAAGATAATCAGTTTGATAAAATATGTATAGTGAAGCCTGCTAAATTTACTGTCGGCAGTGGGCTACTCACGGCCACGGACCAATATTGCAGAATTTTTATTTGTTTCCAAATTATATGTTTTTTTTATAATAATTTATTATACTTTTTTATAAAAGTAACATTTTATTTTACTTTAGGATTTCGAATATATTAGATGGAAAATGTGTCTAAAATCTTTATACATTAATCAGGGCTTCTTTATACTATTCTATACAATAGCTAGCCGATTTTGTATCCAACGACGAACAAAATATTCAAATATTTAAAATAGTAAAACAATACTTAATATAAAGCCGATTTTGTATCCAACGGAAAAAAAATTATTAGGGATAACTCTGAAGATTATAGCTCTGAAGGGATAACTAGAATTACGTTTTCTTGAAGCACAAAACATAAATAATATAAAAATTTGAGACTTGATGAGAGTTGAGACATTTACAAGTTCAAGCTTTTACACGACATACAATACTTCTCGCTTTAGCCATGTTTTTTTCATAAAATTTCAGATGGTATTAATCTTAGATTTTCGCATAAATAGATAGTTTAAAAGATGCCAAGAACAACATCAAATCTGGGGAGAACAAACTCCGTAGAACCAAATGATATATAAGAAAAGAAATGAAGAGAGTTAAGGGGAGCGAAACCACATCATGAGCAGGTCTTGGAACTTCGGAGACTGATTCCTAGCCAGGCATGTGTTGCGGATTCTTCTATCAAGCTTTGGGAAGAGAGCTTCGACCGGAGTAAGGATGCCATTGAATATGTGTGTGTTTCTCTCCTGCCAAAGAGTGTATACCACCGCCTGAGCAGCCAGTAGTTTAAGAGTGTTGAGTTTTGCGTCGTTGTTGGCGCAACGTAGCCAATTAAGAAAAGAATCCCATGTAGTGAATCCCATAAAAGGGAGGTTAAGCTTATGAAGACACCATCTCCATAGGTCGTAGGGAATAGGGGCAGCGTAAGAAGAGATGATCCTTGGTTTCAAAATAAATCTCACAAAGGAAGCAAGTGTCATCCTCTAGTGTTCCCCAATTTCAGAGTCTTGATAATGTAGGAAATCTGTCAAGACAGCAGAGCCACGTAACGAATGAGTGCTTAGGTATTGAGTTTGAAAACCAAACTTGCTTATACCAGGGCACCACTGGGGTTGGAGGCTTGAGGAGCTCCCAAGTTTTGGCAAAGCTAAACCGTCGTAGCGCTTCTTCGTTCGGTCTAGCCCAATAGTAAGAGTCTTGTGTTCCCTCTGAAATTTGTGTTTCAGCGAGATGGATAAAGAGTTGTTCTGCATTGTCACTACGGGCTCCTCTGAACATCCATCCTTCCCCTGAATGAGCTTTCGCCACTGTTGAATCTAGAGGTAGACCAAGTCGTTGGTGTCCATCCTTCCCTCGGTAAGTAAAAAAGTCTCCAAACGGAATCCAGTTATCAAACCAGAAGGAAAAGGTTCTCCCATCACCAATTTTGCAGGAGAGAAAAGTTTTAGCAGTGTCTCTCAACTTAAGAAGTTGTTTCCAGAAAGAGGAGCCCTTACTTAAAGCTGAAAGCCTCCAAAAACATCTCCTTCTCAGCTTGTTTTTCCTAGGCTTGGGCATAAAATCCGAAAATCCGAACCGAAAAATTCGGATAAAAACCGAACCGATATTGAGGAAATAACCGATCGGTTTTTGTTTTCATTACTTTTGGATATCGAATTAAATCCGATCCGAACCAATATCCAATAGATATCCGAATATAACCGATAATATAAGAAACAACTTTATAAAGATAAATGTATACATAACTATATAAGATATATATGAATCATAGATATAGATACCTAACTATATACAATATACACAAATCGTAGATATACTCTTATATCTACGTTATTGTTTACTTTGGTTTTTATTTTTTATCATTGGCACGGTCTTATATCTCACTTTGGATGTTAGTACGTCACACTTTTATGTATTGGTATAATTTTATCTTAGTTTGAACTTTAAATTTGTTATTTGTTTCATTTCTATTTTTTCACATACTCGGTTAGTATAGTTTTTTGGATACAATCGTATTAAAACATATCCGAATGAAACCTTATCCAATAAATTTTGTTTAATGTTGGTTATCGACAATATATCCAAACCGATCCGAAATTTGAATTATCCGAACCTAAACCGATCCGAATTTTTTAAATATCCTAATGGATGTTAGAGCCAATATCCAAAAAATCCAAAATCTGAAATATTCGAAACGAATCCGATCCGATATCCGAACGCCCAGGCCTAGTTTTTCCTACACCAGGCAACCCACAGAGAACCTAAGGCCAAGAATAACTTCCATATTAGTTTGAGACCAAATACCTTATTCCATTCTCTAAGATCCTTTAGGCCAAGGCCGCCTTCTGATTTGGGAGAGCACACTGTCCTCCAAGACACTTTTGCTTGCTTTGGGATTTCACTTGCACCCGACCATAAAAAATTTCTGCAAAGCTTGTCAAGGTCTTTAATGCACTTAGCTGGTAGGATGAATGCTGCACACCAATACACGAAAATGTTCTGAATCACAGAGGTTAGCAATTGTAACCATCCTGCATTAGAAAGGTGTTTATGCTGCCAGGACTGAAACTTCCTTCTGATTCTTTATATTAAGGGTTCACAGTCAGATCTGGTGAGAGGGTTCGGGAGTAGAGGGAGACCTAGATATTTTACCGGGATAATACCCACAGAGAAACCGGATGAAGAGTTGAATCTGTTCTGATCAGCCAAAGCGGAACCTGCTATGTAGAGTTCCATTTTATTTTTGTTAAGAACCATTCCCAAAATGCTTGAGAAGTACCCAAGGAGGTCAACAATAGCTTGCAAGGACGAGTATTCTCCGTCGAAAAAACCATTACGGCGTCCGCGAAGATAACGTGAGTGACTTTGGGGTTCGACGCTTTGGGGTGGTAACCAATTTGGCCAGCTTGATATCTCAAGTCGAGGAGTCTAGAGAAGATGTCCATGCCAATCAAAAAAAGGTAGGGGGAGAGGGGGTCTCCTTGTCGTAGTCCCTTTTTTTCTTTGAAATACCCACAGAGCTCTCTATTGACAGAGATCGAGAACCTTGTAGTTTTGATACACTGGCTGATCCATTGGATGTATTTACTTGGAAAGTGTGTTGCAGTCAGGATGTCTATGATGAAGCTCCTCCATTTGATATAATCAAAGGCTATTTGGAGATCAATCTTGAGCATACCTCTTTTTGAAATCCCACTTTTGTTATATCCTTGCACTAATTCGGATGCTAGGAGGACATTTTCGACTATCTGCCAGTCTTTGATTAATGCAGTATGGTTCTCTTGAATCATCTCTGGAAGCAAATGTTGGAGCCTTCTAGCCAGAAGTTTTGAAATAACCTTATAAATAGCATTCAAACACGAGATGGGTCTGTATTCAGCAACTGTTTTGGCATTCGTCGTCTTGGCGATCATGGATACTGCTATTGAAATCCAGCTAGGTTCCATCTTACCGTGTACAAAGAAACTCCGAACAGCAAGAGTGACTTCTTCACCCACAATACCCCAATAGTGCTTGAAGAACTCACCCATATAACCATCAGGGCCCGGGACTTTATCTTGAGGGAGGGCAAATAATTCTGCCTTTATTACAGAGGTAGTGAAGACTCTGTTTAAAGCAGTTCTCTGAGTCTCTGAGCACCTAAAAGGGTGGATTGACTAAATGCATGTCGTCAGGCAAGGGGTATTTCTAGAAGCACCAAAGAGGGAAGTATAAAACTCAACACATGCGTTCTTTATCGATGGTTTGTCCATGATGAATGTACCGTCTTAAAGGCGAAGTCTCTTGATACCACTAAAAGCGTTTTTGATAACCACACTCTTGTGGAAAATACTTTTGTTCTCGTCACCATCAGAGATCCATTTGAGACCTGAATTTTGATGCAAAAAAAGTTGATTCGGCTGCAGACAGCTTCTGCCAAGATAGATATGCCTGACGCTCTTCGACTTCTACCTCTTGAGAAGGAGAGTTAAAGAGGTTAAGTTGTGATGCTTTCAGGTCTGCCAAAGCACCTCTCACTCTGTTCTCTATCCCTGAAAATGCTTCCTTATTAAGTTCTCACAGCTTTCCTTTAAGCTTTTTAAGCTTTTGGTTTATTTGATACATCTGAGAACCTGCCACTTGGGTTGAATTCCAGCACTCTTGCAAAATGTGTAGGAAGTTTTCATGTTGCATTAAGTGATGATTGAAACGGAAATGCCGAATTACCCTTGGTCCTCTGTCCTGGAACCTGATGCATCAAGAAGCATGATCAGAGAAAAGAGGTTCTTCGAAAGTGGCAATGGAATTCGAGAACTGAGGAAGCCAGAATTCGTTGCCAAGCATTCTGTCAAGCTTCTCTGCAACAGGAGTATTCTGCTGGTGATTCCACCAGGTGAAGATGGGCCGTGAGCGGGAATGTCCAAGAGACCACACGCATCCATACATTGTTGAAGCTCTCGGGCACCCTCTAAGTAGACAGAGTAGTCGTCTCTTCGGGAATGCTCCTCAGGAAGGAGAGTCTGGTTAAAGTCACCTGTTACTAGCCATGAGAAGGATCGCAATGGCATGTTAGCTGCCATGTCAACGAGATCGTTCCATAGAGAAACTCGCTCGTGTCTTAGGTTTGCTCCATATACAAAAGAAACTGTGAAGTTAATCTCTTTTTCTGGCCAAGAGATACCGCAAGTGATGTGCTGGCGAGACTTCTTGCAGAGATTTACTCTCACATCTTTACTATACACCACCAAAATTCTCCCTAGATGAGAGTGTTCATAATTTGGGATGAGACTCCAACCTGGCAGGATCCGCTTCATAACGGTCTTCGCGTTGTGTTCTAAGACATGAGTCTCCAAAAGGCAACCAAAAACTGGTCGATGTTGTTTATACCACGAAACAAAATTCTGCTGCTTGTCAGGATCATTGATCCCACGTACATTCCAACAAAACATGAGCATCACAAAAGAGAGTCTAACAAAAAAGAGACTCGTTGCGGAAGGAAAACCTTCCCGCATGGATTTGGCCCTTCTTAAGCTTGGCCCTGATCTTCTTCTTCTAACTTTTAGTTAAGACCTTGACAAATTCCCATTACTGTGAGCAGTTCTGCCCCTCTATCCTTTGGGCTCTCTACGGCATTGTCTCGATCAAGGCACAAAGCAGCAGAAGAGGGGTTTAATTTCTGATTGGTCGACACTTCTTCATTAGCAACATGTGAAGGAACTTTGGTCTCTTGGTTCACCTGTGGGCTCTTCGACGAAGAAGCTTCATCTGAACTTTTCCTGACCCATTGCTTTGCTTTGGAGATTGTCTCTGGGGGTCCAGAGACTTAAGGAAGTTTATCAGGCATGACTTCTTTCTCCTTGTATGTCCTCCAGGGGTAGATAGATTCTGCATGGTAAGCTTTCTTGCAGCATATACATAATGGAGGAGCATTAGTACAATGCTTAGACGAATGTCCCGCCTCGTCACACAGAGGACAAATGGGGAGGGAGGTGAGGGCAAGAGACCGCTACTCGTCGTGTGTCCCCTGATTTGAATTGGGCACAAACAAATTCGGGAAGAGGTTTATGCAGATCGATTTTTGTGAACACTTTTGTAACTTCAAAATTGGTCATTGACTATGTTTCTTTGTGTAAGCAAATTTGATGTCCCATGATACTGGCAATACGACTCAGGGCCGATGGGTTGTAGAATTCGTATGGCACATGCGAAGTTCAATCCAAACATGAGCCATTTTCAACGCCAGTTTTGATGGTTGAACCCCCAGAGTCCATTCAGCGACAAACATAGTTGAGCCGTCTATGGACAAAATTCCTTCTTTAAGAACCCTCTGTCGAGTGGAGGAATTGGGGATCTTGAAGAGGAAGGTGTTTGGTGTGTCGAGCTTTGTGACAGAGATGTCATGATGCCATTTACTCCAGATAAGATTAACCACTGCTCGACTCGGATCTTGCCAAAGGAGAGAGCTTTTCGGTAGAACTGACCAACAACGAAGCTCTGCCACAGAGGCTTGCTGTCTTCTATAACCTTTTTGGAATTTTGATGCAGAGCTCACCTGAATCCAAGAGAAAAGGTGAACCACATTTTTCAGTGTGGATGTGCCGCCGTAGGTACGCTCAGCCCAAATAACTTGAGGAAGTTTTTCGTCAGATCCAGGCACCGACGAAGTTGGAGGAATCACTTCTCCCATTGGTGGGGTTGGATCTGCTACTTTCTCAGGGAGTGGAAGCAGAGATCCACTGGATCTGGAACTCTGGCGTAAAAGGGGGGGAGGGGGAGGTGGGATGGTGGAAAGAGGAGGTTTTCGTTTTTTCTTGGCCATGTCAGAAGAAGATTCACCAATGGTGGTCGCCATCGGTTCAGGGAAAAAAAAAAAGAGAAGAGAGATGGCGAAGATCGCCCGAAAAAATCCTACCTCGAAAACCGTTTTTTGTTTTCATAAAAAAATGTCGAATTTTCCATTGACAGAGATCGAGAACCTTGTAGTTTTGATACACTGGCCGATCCATTGGATGTATTTACTTGGAAAGTGTCTTTACCTATGTATTAGAAACACTAACAAACTGGCTTTACCCATTTATTATAGTAGGCATCTCTTAGAAATAGGTGTCGGCTAATTTTTTCTTTTTTGTAATAGTGTATATGCATTTCGTTTATGTTTAAATCTACATGTTATTTATACCATAGTGACAATACAATCACTAATTATCAAAATGCATGTTTTGGCCATGTTGGAACTGAATTTTCAGAAAGAAGTTTTAGAAAATTGCAGGTTTTGGGACAGTGACTTTCCGGCGACTTTCCGGCCAAATTCCAGCCAAATGGCTGATCAGAATTGTCGGGTTGATAGTGCAATGGAAAGCTTGGAAAGTTGATTTGAATGAGAAATAAGAGTGTGAAGTAAGCTACATGGGATGGTTTGGGAAATATCCCACATCGGAAATATGACTGATTTTCACTCATATATATATATAGTTTCACACTCTTCTAGTTTTAAAAGTGTGTAGATGGAAGAGGAAAGATTCCCACACGCGAACCGAACCAAACCGGGCTGGGCCGAGCATGGACGCGGGGCGGGCCGGGCATGGACGCGGGACGGGCCGGGCTGGGCGTGGACGCTGGCCATAGGCCCTGGGCTTTTGAGGTTTTTGGAAAGTTTTAGACCCATTTAATTTTTTGGAAAGACATGGTGTGAACTCCAAGCAAACTTGGGCAGTACCCCGAGAATATTCACTGAATATTTTCTTGAGACCTCCCTCGTGCCACTATATATAGAGGCACACACAAAAACACAAAGCACTCTTTTCTCTGAAGATCTCTCTCCCTCTCCCTTGCTTAGTTCAAGTAAGTTCTTAGTTTAGTAGTCTCGAGAGTATAACGTAGATCTGTTCGCTCGAGTTCTATTACGGGTGTGCTACTGTAATAGTTCGTGATCGGTTGTATCCTGGGATTCATAAATCGTGATTGTCCGAAAGCACTTACGGCCGATTTATTGAATTAAGGAAAGAGATATCAGATCTTGCCTCCATGATTTATTTTATGCTTTATATTATGATGTTGTAATTCGTTTCTGATTTCGTTAATTTAAATATAATTCGCATCTTTTCTCAATTCGATTTTTGCACTCCTAACAGTCTTAATTCAATAAATCCGCTTTCTGCTTATCGCTTTAAACGGATTGAGAATTTTTCGAATTTTTTATTTTAAAAACGATTTCAAAATCTTCTAAAAACTGTTTCTGCTTTCATCTTTCGGTGCTTACGCGGAAAGTTTTTGAAGAACGCTTTTACTTTAATTATTTCTTCTTTACTCTCTCTAGTTTCCACGAACGCTCTTAATTGAGTGAGTTTGGGAAACAAGTTTCTGCGAACGCTTGTTAGCGAGTTTGCAAAACTAATTCAGTGTAATTTAATTACTTGAATTGTTTGATTAATATATTAATCATATCTGTTCTGTTTATTGTGAAACAAAAAAAATGTCTCGAGACAACACCAACAACGTTGACGGTGCTAGGGTTCCTGCAACCCCTGTTGAAACTCTTGCGGAGTTGGCTCAGCGCCTTGCTAAAGAACTTGAAAACACGAAGCTTACCGATTCGGGTATGGAAAACGTGCGCCGAAATCTGTTTGGTAATGGATCAACCCACATGGGGATACCACCTTCGGCTTCCCAAGGGATGATGCCAGATAAGTTTGATGGCAAAGCTGGGTTCAAAACGTGGCAAAACAAGATGCGCTACTACTTGGCCAGCATGAACATGGAAAGGTACCTCAGAAAGGATCCACCAACGCTTCCACAAGGTGACACTGACATGTATGTGGTTGGCAGTATGGATAGCTGGGCTCAAGGAGACTATTGTTGCAAAGGTCAGATTCTGAACCGTTTGGTCAATGATCTGTATGACCTCTACAGTATGTACAAGACTTCAAAAGCATTGTGGCAAGCTTTGGAAACCAAGTACAAGACTGATGAGTCTGGGATGCAGAAGTTCTCAACTACGAAGTTTCTGAACTTCAAGATGGTGGATTCCAAACCAATAATGGAACAAGTGGACGCTCTTCAACGCATCTTTTAGGAGATCGAGTTGGAAGGGATGACGATCTGCAATGTCTTCAAGACGAATTGCTTGATCGAGAAGCTACCACCAAGCTGGTCGAATTTCAAGCATTACCTTAACTTCAAGCGTAAGGCAATGTCTCTTGATGATCTCATCCGTCGGTTGAGAGTTGAGGAAAACAACTGTGGAGCTCATTCGGATGCTCAAAGCCAGGGGCATGATGTTCATGTAGCTGAGCATAAGGCCAAGTTTAAAGGCAAGGGTATAGGGATCTCTATTCCTCATAAACCGTTGAAGGTGTCATCTGGACCAAACTTCAAGAAGAGCAACCTTGAGAGGAAGTTCAAAGGAAAGTGTCATCATTGTGGTAAGATTGGACACAAGGCTGATGTTTGCAAAAGCAAAGCCAAAGATCTCAAGTTGCAAGCAAACCTAACTGAAGAAGACATGGTTGCGGTGGTTACGGAATGTAACTTGGTTGATATCTGGAATCCAGTGGAGTGGTTCTATGACACTGGTGCTACCACACATATATGTACTGATAGGACCATGTTCATCACCTACGAGAAGAACAAGTCAAACGAGCAGCTTTTCATGGGCAACACGGCGGTTTCCAAGATTGAAGGTAAGGGCAAAGTGGTTATGAATCTAACTTCTGATTGTGAGCTCACCTTGCAGAACGTGAAACACGTACCTGACATGCGGAAGAATCTCATCTCTGGAACAGTCCTAAGCAAGCATGGTTTTTCCATCAATTTTGAGGCTGATAAGTTAGTTCTTAAGAAAAATGGGATGTATTTGGGAAAGGGTTTTGTTAAGGGTGGACTGATCAAGATGTTTGTAACGACAGTCCATCTGAAAATAGTAGCTTATGCTTCTGTTGCTGAAATGAAAGAAAACCCTATTGCTTACTTGGTTGAGTCGTATACTACTTGGCATGAACGTTTAGGACATGTCAATTACAAAACAATGCGAAAAATGCAAATCTTGAATTTGATTCAGAAATTCAAAACTAACCAAGAAAAATGTGAAGTGTGCGTACAGGCCAAACTCACTAAAACTCCCTCACCACACGTTGAAAGAACAACCGAACCTCTAGGCTTAATTCACACAGACTTATATATATTGCTATGTATATCTCTTGCATAGCAAAAATGGAGCACTGGAAAAATTTAAAGAGTTCACCCTCGAAGTAGAAAATCAGCTTTAGAAAACTATAAAAGTAGTTCGAAGTGATTGAGGAGGAGAATATACGGAGCCGTTCAATGCATTTTATAGAGAAAAAGGCATTATACATCAGACAACCGCTCCCTACTCGCCAGAATCTAACGGAGTAGCGGAACGAAAGAATCGAACTCTGAAAGAGATGATGAATGCATTGTTGCAGGAATCTGGATTAGCCTAGAACATGTGGGGGGGGGGGAAGCTTTGCTTACCACAAATTACATCCTCAACAGGATACCGCATAAAGTGACTGGCAAATCACCATATGAGCTTTGGAAAGGTACAGTACCTTCGTACAAATACCTCAAAGTGTGGGGGTGCCTAGCAAAAGTGATTGTACCACCTCCTAAAAAGGTCACAATTGGGCCAAAGACCGTACACTGTATCTTCATCGGATATGCACATAATAGTAGTGCATATCGATTTCTGGTTCATGAATCAGATATTCGAGATATCCATGTGAATACAGTTATGGAGTCAAGAAATGCTTTATTTTTTAAAGACATTTTCCCCTGTAGGAAAACTCAAAAACGGACTCGTGAACAACGAGATGCAGCGACCTCTGAAGCTGGCAATACTTTGAGTAATACTACTGTAGAAACAGAACTTGAACCTAGACGGAGCAAACGAGCTCGCAAAAGTAAATCATTTGGTGATGATTTTCTGATGATGGCATTTCTTGTTGAAAATCTACCTAGAACATAGGTAGAAGCTATGTCTACACCTAATCCACCTTATTGGAAGGAAGCTGTCAAAACCGAAATAGACTCTATCATGCAACATCATACATATGAGATGGCAGATCTACCACAAGGATTTAAGCCTTTGGGGTGTAAATGGATTTTTACGATAAAACGAAAACCCAATGGCGATATTGAGCGGTACAAGGCTAGGCTTGTAGTGCAAGGATTTCGGCAAAAAGAAGGTTTAGATTTCTTTGATACCTATTCACCGGTAACAAGACTATCTTCGATCAGGATGCTCATAGGTATTGCAGCCTTGAGAAATCTTGAAATCCATCAAATGGATGTAAAAACTGCTTTCCTCCATGGAGATTTAGAAGAGGAAATCTACATGAAACAACCTGAGGGTTTGTTATTCCAGGACAAGAACACAAAGTGTGTAAACTTGTAAAGTCTTTATATGGATTCAAACAGGCTCCTAAGCAGTGGCATGAGAAGTTTGACAGTATGATGATGTCTAATGGTTTTCGCATTAATGAATGTGACAAATGCATATATTACAAAACTACTCCATCAGGGTATATTTTGTTATGCTTATCATCGGCAGCAACAAAGACATCATAACTCAAACGAAAAACATGCTCAAAAGACATTTTGACATGAAGGACTTGGGTTTAGCATATGTAATTTTGGGGATAAAAATCATCATAACTGATGAGGGCCTTTTCTTGTCTCAAACCCACTATGCTGAAAAAGTGCTTGATCGATTCAAGCATTACTCAAATGGGACTGCAAAAACTCTAGAGGATCCTCAAATTCACTTGACCAAAAATTCTGGTGAACTTGTGCAACATGTGGAGTATGCAAGGGTAATTGGCAGTCTAATGTATTTGACAAACTATTTAGCGCACTCTGTAAATATACTTAGTCGCTATAGAAGTAATCCAGGATTTTGGAAGGTTATAGTGATGCCAACTGGATCGCAGAATCGAGAAACTCCAAATCCACGAGTGGATACGTTTTTACACTTGAAGGTGCAGCAGTGTCCTGGAAATCTTCCAAACAAACTCTGGCAGCTAAATCAACTATGGAATCTGAATTCATAGCTTTGGAGATAGCTATGTCGGAAGCTGAATCACTTCGTAATTTCTTGGAAGACATCCCAATGTGGGGGAATCCTGTGCCTGTAATACGTGTACATTGTGATAGCCAATCGGCTTTGGGCAGGGCAAGGAATACCCATTACAATGGCAAATCTCGTCACATCAGACGAAGACATAAAACTGTTAGACAACTTATCTCAACTGGTGTAGGTACGATTGAGTACATCCATACGAAAGAAAACCTAAAGGATCCATTAACAAAAGGTTTGGCGAGAGATCAAGTTATAAAATCATCAAGAGGAATGAGTTTAAAGCCTACGACTTAAGAGGAGGTTTGATGGTAACCCCACCTACATAGATTGGAGACCCCATGACCTAGATTCAAAGGGACAACTAAATCAAGCTGAATCTGCTACAAGCACTAAGAGACTTTTGTCTTTTCCCAGTTCCTGAAATGATGTAAAGTGCTTCCTGTATGTTAGAGGTTAAGCATATGCTTTTAATGATTTGAAATGTAGCTTTGTAAAATATTTGAAATAATTACAAGATATTTCTTTAAATACAAGCAGCTATTAAAATCACCTTGTGAGTGTGAAATGGGGCCGTTTCTAGGAGAATAAATGAGGGTATACTCTCCAACTTCACTGATGATTAACCAGGCATGTTCAAGGCTACAATGAACACAAAAAAGAACCTCGTTCTACGAGAAAACGAAGCTGTGTAATGTTTGCTGTCTAAGTTTACATACAAATCCGGATGGTTCAAGACATCATGTTCACCATCTGGCCGAGTAAACTCGACAGGTATAACAATGAGTCGGTTCAAGGTTGAAAAACACCACCAACTCAGATACAGTTAGTTTTCGCATATACTCTCGAAGGTCTGTCTAGTCTAGCTAGTAGTGTCAGTCTATAGAGTTAGTTATGTCGTCATATGTTTAGACTTATTTCTATTCATGTGGGGGATTGTTGGAACTGAATTTTCAGAAAGAAGTTTCANGAAGCTGAATCACTTCGTAATTTCTTGGAAGACATCCCAATGTGGGGGAATCCTGTGCCTGTAATACGTGTACATTGTGATAGCCAATCGGCTTTGGGCAGGGCAAGGAATACCCATTACAATGGCAAATCTCGTCACATCAGACGAAGACATAAAACTGTTAGACAACTTATCTCAACTGGTGTAGGTACGATTGAGTACATCCATACGAAAGAAAACCTAAAGGATCCATTAACAAAAGGTTTGGCGAGAGATCAAGTTATAAAATCATCAAGAGGAATGAGTTTAAAGCCTACGACTTAAGAGGAGGTTTGATGGTAACCCCACCTACATAGATTGGAGACCCCATGACCTAGATTCAAAGGGACAACTAAATCAAGCTGAATCTGCTACAAGCACTAAGAGACTTTTGTCTTTTCCCAGTTCCTGAAATGATGTAAAGTGCTTCCTGTATGTTAGAGGTTAAGCATATGCTTTTAATGATTTGAAATGTAGCTTTGTAAAATATTTGAAATAATTACAAGATATTTCTTTAAATACAAGCAGCTATTAAAATCACCTTGTGAGTGTGAAATGGGGCCGTTTCTAGGAGAATAAATGAGGGTATACTCTCCAACTTCACTGATGATTAACCAGGCATGTTCAAGGCTACAATGAACACAAAAAAGAACCTCGTTCTACGAGAAAACGAAGCTGTGTAATGTTTGCTGTCTAAGTTTACATACAAATCCGGATGGTTCAAGACATCATGTTCACCATCTGGCCGAGTAAACTCGACAGGTATAACAATGAGTCGGTTCAAGGTTGAAAAACACCACCAACTCAGATACAGTTAGTTTTCGCATATACTCTCGAAGGTCTGTCTAGTCTAGCTAGTAGTGTCAGTCTATAGAGTTAGTTATGTCGTCATATGTTTAGACTTATTTCTATTCATGTGGGGGATTGTTGGAACTGAATTTTCAGAAAGAAGTTTCAAAAAATTGCAGGTTTTGGGACAGTGACTTTCCGGCGACTTTCCGGCCAAATTCCGGCCAAATGGCTGATCAGAATTGTCGGGTTGATAATGCAATGGAAAGCTGGTAACGAGTACTACAAGATGGTATAATCATACGTCCAAAACGGAGTTGATTTGAATGAGAAATAAGAGTGTGAAGTAAGCTACTTGGGATGGTTTGGGAAATATCCCACATCGGAAATATGACTGATTTTTCACTCATATATATATAGTTTCACACTCTTCTAGTTTCAAAAGTGTGTAGATGGAAGAGGGAAGAATCCCACACGCGAACCGAACCAAACCGGGCTGGGCGGGCCGAGAACGGACGCGGGACGTGCCGGGCTGGGCGTGGACGCGGGTCGTAGGCCCTGTGCTTTTGTGTTTTTTGGAAAGCTTTAGACCCATTTAATTGTTTGGAAAGACATGGTGTGAACTCCAAGCAAACTGGGACAGTACTCCGAGAATATTCACTGAATATTTTCTTGAGACCTCCCTCTTTCCACTATATATAGAGGCACAACCTCTCATTATTTTTCACACACAAAACACAAAGCACTCCTTTTTCTGAAGATCTCTCTCCCTCTCCCTTGCTTAGTTCAAGTAAGTTCTTAGTTTAGTAGTCTCGAGAGTATAACGTAGATCTGTTCGCTTGAGTTCTATTACGGGTGTGCTACTGTAATAGTTCGTGAACGGTTGTATCTTGGGATTCATAAATCGTGATTGTCCGAAAGCACTTACGGCCGATTTATTGAATTAAGGAAAGAGATATCATATCTTGCCTCCGTGATTTATTTTATGCTTTATATTATG
>NC_025688.1:2677696-2688738 GCF_000633955.1 Camelina sativa | reverse complement strand
TCGCAATTTGATTTTTGCGCTCCCAACAAGCCAACCTTTTTTATCATTTGTGAGTCGTAAACAATACTTTTTTTGTTTCACTTAAAGTGATGTTACTTAGGTTTTTGCAAAGAACCTGATAGGATCATTCTTTAGGGCTATGGTACACACCAAAAAATAATTGGATTTTCATTAGATTTGTTGGTTAACACGTCATTTTCAGGTTTAGTGGAATATGATTTGAATGTTAGAATCATTAAAGGAGTAAATTAAAACCTATAATTGATAATAGCTCTATAATATAATGAACGGGGAAGATATGCATCCTATCAAAGAATCCAAGATAAAATGGTAAAGCCTAATACAAAAAGATAAATCAAATGTTGGGTTTAATTTTAAGATTAATCATATCTTAAGACGACCTTAGAGTCTCGTCGTATCTCTCGTGACACCTACCTTGTCCCTTATCTTTTTTGTGACCAACATACATATGTGCATGTCATCATACAATATATCATGATTGCAAGAAAGCAAAAACAATTGCACATGATGCCATGAAAACAAACTACACAAACGAAAATTATCGACGTTCATCAAAATACTTAAAATCTTTTAAAAAAAATAAAAGGTACTTAAATCTTCAAATTATTTTGACGTGAGGCACAACAACAACAAATACTAGCTAGAGCAAGATTTCATATTTTAGTGGATGGATTAGGAACGTAATTTTGAAATTATTATTATGAACAATAATAATATAAATACGTTATTGAAAATATATATATATATATATATATGTATAAACTCAACTTGAAACACTATTATACTATGATCAGTTAAAAAATTATACTCCCTCCATTTCAAAACATAAGATGTTTTGTATAAAAATATAATTACATGATGATATCTATATAGGTCACAACTCACAAGGAATGAAGGAAAAAAAACGTGTATTATGTCATTGAGTATCATATATTTTGTTTCTTAATGAATGTTCTTATAATTTGACCACTCCAGTTTCCACGAGGAGTGAAACAAAAGTGATATAGTCATGTGCTTAATCATGATTAACAGATTACTTTTTCTCCAATTATTGAACATGATTTAGGCTTAAAACACTCGAGGTTAGTATGACATAGTTTGCTAACTATATGTAACTGTCGGTAGCTTGAAGTTATCCTAAAATTAATAATCAGCTACCAAATTTATATTGTTATCAATTTAACCCATCATCACATTTGTTACAGCTGAGTGGCCAGTCCAATGGTATAACTTAAAATATAGGTAAGTGAGAAATTATTTAATGATCGTCAATAACTTATACAACTAAAACATGTTATGTTTTTCCGCCTAATTGTAGTTAGTACTATTAAGAGAACTTAAATCTCGAATTAGGCTGAACTCAGAGAGCTTGGCAATTTGGCAAATTACACAGACTTAATGTGCCGCATACACATCTGGTTTTATGGTACTACGCAGACAACGAATCAACCCTGCTCGTGCAACATGCGATCAATCTTAACCGTTGAATATAATATTAAGAACGGTGTAGAGGAGATCTTAAAAAGGTTTTAGACAATTACCTCAAAAGAAGAGGAATACCAAAAAGGCTGCCCTTTGGAAAAATCTTGAATTATAGTTGAACGGTTGGTGGTTGTTAAACCTTCATTTGTGATTAGATACTTTAAATAATTAAAATTAAAAAATGTAGAGGTCAATTATCAAATTTTGAAAGGTGGTATTACAGGATCACCAGTCAAAGCATAGTCGGACCAACAGTAAAAAAACATAAATGTCAGAGAAAAAACATGGGCTGTATATTAGTAACTTTTTTAATTTAAAATTGTTTTTTGATGAGAGGAAATAAAAAACAAATTTGGGAATTGAAGACTCTGCAAAATACTGCAAGGAAGACATAAGAGCAAACGAACTTTCACACCTTTTGAGGAAGCCATTTAAAAAAAAAAAAATCTTACAATTTTAAGTTTATGATGACAAGAAGATGAAAAAATCTTTTTTCGTAGTAAAAATGTTTTGACCACATTGGAACTAGTGATTACTCTTGTTCTGATTAGGCTTAGTGATAAAAATAATATTTAAACATGATTTTCTCCAAAAATCACGGTGTTAATGACTAGGCTCTAGACAGCAAATCATAGTAAGATATCGTTAACCGTGACGCAGCATTAATAAAAAGATACGATTAGTTTTGTGTTTTTAAAATACGTTGCATGCTTTATGCTTCAGTGTGGTGTCAATATTATTCTAAAATTTTATAGACCCAACCTTTGCGGGTTAAAATTAAAGACTGGTTTTTTCGAATCTTCATTTAGTTTTGATAATATATGCTGGTGAATTTATAAAGAGTCCATTAGTGTATTAGATATTTTTTGAAAAATAATTGGAGAAATAGACAAATTTTGTTAAAAATTTGAAAAATAGTCATTTTTTTTGCTTTTGTGAGATAGAGTGTTTGTGAGAGAGTATAAGATAAAAACAAATAAAAAAATCAATATATCGATGACTATGTGTTATATAAAAAGAATTTTATTTGTGGTCCCAGTTTTTGAGTAAAGAGATAGAATATCACAAAAAAAAGAGAAAAATTCTAATATTTTTTAATAAGAGTTTGTGTGTGTTGGACCGATTTTGAGGTACTGTATCAAAAATTAATGTTTCATATTCCACTAAAATTTAGAAAATTCTCTCAAATAACTTTAAATAATTTTTAAATATATTTAGCACCCTAAAAATTCTAAAAATATGGTCTAGTTTAAAATTTTAATTTTAAAATTAAACCCTAAAAAAAAATCTAACATGATGTGGTTGTCTATCTAACATGCTGAGAGAAGTATGATTGTACAAATACTTTTTTGTGGGATATTTATGTTTGCACAAAAAATTAAATAAGTCAATTACTAAAATGTCTCTCTAATGGATAGTTGTATTAGAAAAGAGAGAGAAAAGTGCTTATTTCACAAATATATTTTATAAAGTGTCTACTTTACAAATTATTCTATGAAAAAATGTCTACTTTTCTAATTAAGTAACTCAATTCGAGATATGCCGACAATAAGTAAGAAGCAAATTCTTATATTCATGATTACACGTTCGTGTAGAAACTGAATTCTTTTACATTTCAAAGCTTGCCAAGCTTAGGCGCATCTTCGGAAGTAAAGAAAACATACATCAAATACGGTCGATCTCATTTGAAACTCTAGTGTAGTGTCTTTTACGAACCTTCCAATGGTCTCAAAACTAAACAATCTTTGGAAATATAAGTCGAAAAATACATGAAAATGATGTATAATTATTTTTATTTATTTATGGTTTGAGTTACTTTTCTGTTTTATATATCACTACATTGGTAGAGAGTAAGTGGTCTCCCCATTATACATGTTCAAGTATTTGTTTTCTTCATGAGATGTGATAGGATCTATCCCAACATGATTCAAATACCTGAACCAGGACTTTTATATGAACAAGTTAGTTGTCTATCTATCTTTTTGATTATTTTTTGTAAAAACCACATATGTTGGATATGATTGACACGGCTAGTTTTTCTAACACATCATCGATGCATGCATGGTAATTAGATTGGTACAATGATATGACATCTTATGTACCACATTACGAAATACCACATAATATATCCCATTTATATTTAAGAAAATGCTACATTTTTTCCTTAATATAATTAAGTGTCTCTCGACCAAATGTTAATGTTATCATAATGAACCTTAATAAACTTATCGACCACATCATGTATTCACCCACTATAAATATTGAATGAATACATGATGTTAACAGAAGAAAAAAAATAAAAAGAATAAGAGAGATGGCCCATTTGGATACTAAAGGGAGAAAAAGGTTTGCAGAAGAAAAGTCACACGCTTCCAAAGTTCCAAACCATCAAAACCGCCTGCGACCCTCCCATGTGCTCTCTCTCTCCTTCTCACACACACAATACCAAAGGATGCTCGTGATTATTTCAAAAGTTTGCGGTTTAAAAACTTTATTTTTCAAAAAAAAAAAAAAACCTCATATATAGAAAATCATCACACGAAAGAAAAGAATCCAACTCTTTTTTTTTATGTGTTGCTTTGGTGTAAGAAGAATCGAGCTTTTCGTAAAATTTAAGCATTGATCAAAATAACCCTAAAGTTTTTTTTTTTTTTTTGTTGTCAACCATTGGGCCACAACTGGCCGGCCCATTAGCCAAATTCCTACATTCGTAGGAGCCGGGACTCGATCCCGGGTGTGATGGTGCCTTCTACAAATGGACTTACCTCCTGCCACTGCACTAAGGTCACTTCACAACCCTAAAGTTTTTGAATATCAAAATTTTGAAAATTTAAAAAATTTAGTTGAAAGATCAAAGTTGATGACCCCTATCTATTTGGTGAAAAACAGTAAATGGGGTATATAGAAAGAAGCATAAAAATAAATGTGAGAAGTTAATGTCAAACGTATAGAACAGGTGAACCAAGCCAACAAATGTTTAACAAAACATTCAATAACTATCATAATTCTGACCCCTATTTTATTCTTTTATAAAACCATGTTTTGCTGCAAAAAATAATAACTTCACCATTTTAAAACCTTAAATAAAAAGTAAAAAATAAAAAAACCTAGGGAAGACAGTTAAAGCAGTAGTAAATGAAGGGGGGGGGGTGTCAAAAACATTCTATAAATACCACTTCAACCATCAACCTTCTTCTTCACTCCCATCAAAGCAAAACTATCTCTCTCCTTCACATTCCATTTTTCTCACTCTCCAAAAAGAAAGCTCTGCACTTTCTCAAAGAGAATGTTCATGTAATTCATCTCTCTCTCTCTCTCTCTCTTTCACTCCACTCTCTGTTTTCGTTATTTTCTTGATGATTGATAATGTCTAGAGTTCTAACTTTATTTGGTTAAATTGCAGGGGAAAGATGGGTCTTTTGGGAATCTTGGTGTTGTGTTTTGCTGCAATGGTGTGCTCTGTTCATGGCTATGACGCTGGATGGGTCAATGCTCATGCCACCTTCTATGGTGGAAGTGATGCTTCAGGAACAATGGGTATGTACTCTGTTCATGGCTATGTTCTTTAAAATGCTTCTACGAAAACTTTAATGTATAGGAAATTTACAATTTTGTTGTTGTTGTTGTCTCTAGGTGGAGCTTGTGGGTACGGGAATCTCTACAGTCAAGGATACGGAACAAACACTGCAGCGTTAAGCACTGCTCTGTTCAACAACGGGCTCAGCTGCGGCGCGTGTTTCGAGATCAAGTGCCAGAGCGACGGCGCGTGGTGTTTACCTGGCGCTATCGTAGTCACAGCCACCAATTTCTGTCCTCCCAACAACGCACTTCCAAATAACGCTGGTGGTTGGTGTAACCCTCCGCTTCACCATTTCGATCTCTCTCAGCCTATCTTCCAACGCATTGCTCATTACAAAGCTGGTGTTGTCCCTGTTTCTTACAGAAGGTAAACATACACTTGTACTGTCACAAAGTCTTAATCTTTTCTACCTAAATTACCTAGTTGCTCTGTTTCTTAAAGAAGAAGTCACTTTGCTCTTGAAAGTTTCAATTTTTATTCAATTTTCACAAGTCTTGTTAGTGCTCTGGTTCGTTTTTATTATTTAACTGATGGGTTCTTTTTAATTTTGCTTGATATGTAGGGTTCCGTGCAAGAGAAGGGGAGGGATAAGGTTTACAATCAATGGCCACTCTTACTTCAACCTTGTGTTGGTGACCAATGTTGGTGGTGCTGGAGATGTTCACTCGGTTGCGGTTAAAGGTTCAAGAACAAGGTGGCAGCAAATGTCAAGAAACTGGGGACAGAACTGGCAAAGCAACAACCTACTAAACGGTCAAGCATTGTCCTTCAAGGTTGTTGCTAGTGATGGTCGAACTGTAGTCTCTAACAACATTGCTCCAGCTAGTTGGTCATTCGGACAAACCTTCACAGGCCGTCAATTCCGTTAAAATTGGTGTTTAAGTTCGGTCTTTACATAGTTTAGGGTTTGTGTAGTGAGGAACGAGGAGAGGGTTTAAGGCTTTTTAGGGTTTTAAGTGGAGAGCCTTAAAAAACTCTTGAGGTTGTAAAATGGAGAAAATAGCTTATTTTGAAAGGGCTCTTTTAGTCATTTTAAGGATTAGGGTTTTAGTAAAGTGGGTATTGGGTAGTAGAGTGGTGTTTGTCTAAAGGGATCTCTATGTTTCACCAATGGGTTCCTTTTGTTTTATCACTTTTTTTTTTTTTTGCCTTTTTCTGTCTTGTGGTTTAAAAAGCAGAAGTGGGTAGGGGCAGAGGAGAAATTCACCTCCCGCCTTGTGTTCTTGTTGGGTCGTTTTTGTTTGTTTACGATATGAAGTTGTAATGTAAGGGTTGTTTAAGATCCAACTTACCTAATGTGTTTTTGTTCCGTGTGATTTGTTCCGTGTGATTTGAAGTTTATTATTGCTTTCATAGTTAAGAACAGTAACCGTTTTGAACATTCGAAGACAAAAATAATAAGAAAGCCAATGCCCATGTGAGACAGTGAGAGTATGAACATTCTATGGGAGGACCAAAAAATTATCAAAGCAAGGATCACTGAATAAATATAATTTGAATTTGAGATTCTAGAAACTTTTTGGGTAATGTTAGGTGACATTAAATAGCATTGCAAAAGGAAAAAAATATGTTAATCAATGCCCATGTGAGTATGAACATTCTAAGGTAGGATCAAAACATATTTTTATGTTTCCCACTTAGTAAGTAATAAGTGACCTACTCTATATGAATAACCAACACTAGCTAAAAGCCTAACATTATGGTTTACTATCTTATGGTATGTTACTACACCAAACATAAACTTATGGTATACAATGGTTATGATCGAAAAATGGCCATAATGATGATATCAACTATGAACTATAAGTATGCCATTCTCAACTGAACATCATAAGTGTAATTAGCTTTGCATAGTTGGATTGTGGAGGCCTAATGTAGATTAAATTTGCAAACAACTAAAAATTATCTTATGCTAATCTTTGTGGTTTATTTGATTTGGAATTTAGTTGGTTTTATGTACATAATTCTTTTTCATCTGGTGACTAATAAGTTGATGAGTCTAAAATTAAATTTTGTATTTTATTCCTAATTATGTATACATGTCGTAAAGTGTACCTAAGAATTAGAAAGTATTATCCGTTTGATATTTGTAGTTAAAAAATTTATTTTTTTAAAATGTAAATAGTCTGGACAGTAAATATAAGTTTTATTTTGTGTTTTGTTTTAATAACCGAATCATGTGTATATATGAAAACATATAAATGGCGAGAACAAAAAATATACTTCCTCCATTTCATAATATAGGATGTTCCCATTCATAATATAAGATGTTTTAGAGGTTTTTTTTGTTTCATAATATAAAATGTTTTCAACTTTTTAATAACTTTTATATTTTCTTATTATTTATTTTATGCAGTCTTATTTATGATTGGTTGAACTTTTTTAAAGTGATTATTTCTTAATTTGCGTGCTTTCACTCAAAACATTTTATATTTTGAAATGGAGGGAGTATTATCTGATAAATAAGAAGACAAAAGAAGCCTAAATTCATGAAAATTAATATGTATGAAAAAGCTTAAATACGTGTAAAAGTTATTAACAATATCATGTACTATGAAGTCTATGTTAATAAAATGTGTCTTGTTATAGATGAAAAGACGGTGAGAAGGATAGGAAGATGCAAAGCTGTATTCC
Source organism: Camelina sativa (assembly GCF_000633955.1). NCBI lineage: Eukaryota > Viridiplantae > Streptophyta > Magnoliopsida > Brassicales > Brassicaceae > Camelina > Camelina sativa. The sequence goes on along the minus strand of NC_025688.1, from coordinate 2,681,021 downwards.
ATTATTCGAGTTTTTAACAATATGAAGCTTAAAGAGACATTTCACAACTTCTACTTTGTCTCCTTTATCTATCTGTCCGTTTCATTTCCGAAGCTACTATGGCTGGCTAGCCTGGCTTTGGTGTTTGCATTTACTTCATGACAATAGTATTATAGAGAGACAAGAGAATTTGCACGTCCCCCATTTGTCAGATTCTTTTCTTGTTTTTGAAGCCATTTGTCAGAATCTTCCCGGAGACTTTCTTTGTTTTCTTTTTGTGTATGTTAAGCATTTATTATAGTTTTGGGCCAATCTCATTCTTAGCTATTTTATAACTCTAGTTTTGTACTTATAAGTGGTTAAAGTAATCAGCATTGGCTAATTGGCTATCATTATATTATCATTCCTAACTTGTACTTTCTTGTGAGGGGTTAAAATTCAGTTTATATCGGTTCAGTTTGATTATAAAATTGGAATGAAGATTTTTATAAGATTTTTTTGGGTTTATTTTTAGAGAAATTATGCTTTATATTACACCTACGTATATAAGATTTAAATCAGTTAAGAAAAGAAGACAAACCTAAAAATAAGTACATAAAAAATGAAAATGCTAGTTGTATACAAATTTGGTTGACAAGAAAACAAAAGAAAAATTGCCAGAAAAAATTAAATAGCTATCGAGTCGCAGTTTTGGAGCTCTCAGAAAACAGGTAAAGGGATTCTCATAGACACGTCGCTGTCTCGAGTCCCGTGTACAACAGAAGCGCGTCTACGTTTTGTCTTGTACCCATCAACGGCGTCGACATGTCCATGGCTTTGATACGTGTCGAATCCTCTACAAACTTGTCAGAACCATATCGATCCTTCACCGTCCGATGTCTCTCTGCTTCACGTTTGTTAGACCGCACAGTAATTAACAAAGCAGTGTGTGAAGTAAAGTACAAAAACTTGAGAAAAGTTTGGCGGGGGTATCAATGTTCTTTCTTTTGAGGTTTAGAATGAGCCAGGCCCATTTTAGAGTACTACAAACGTATAGGCCTATGCTGATTACAACAAGCCCAAATCATAAGAAAAAAAGGATTATTGAGGATTCTGTTGGTGCCTTTGCTGCGCGTTCTGCTGCATCATGTTATTATTAGACTGTAGCTGCTGATTTGTCTGCATATTTCCATAGCCTCCTCCTTGTTGTTGTTGCTGCTGCTGTTGTTGCGGTTGCTGAGGTTGCGATTGCTGCGTTTGCATCATTCCGCTGCTGTTAAACACTGCAAAGACAGGATAAATTAAGTACTGGGTGAATCGGTTTACTAAGAAAAGAATGTTTTACAAGACTTGTTTACTTACTCTGGTCACCCAACATTTGAGAAGAATGGCTTCTTTGAGGATTTGTACCCGAAACTCCAAATTGCTAAGAACAAAAAAAGTCCAAGAGAAATCAGATTAGGACAACGTTCATCGTTTTGATTTGGGTAACATAGTGACGTAGAGAAGTTTATGAGCTAACCTGCATCCTAGGAACCACTGTCTGAGATTGCATAGATGACATGTTTGGTATCTGGAATTAAAGGAAAAAAGTCAAAACCAAATCAAGTAATCACAACATAAGTTCTAAACCAAATAAAGTATTTAGTTTCGAGTTCAGCAATTCAGTAATTCAAGAGGTTTAAAGAGAGGTGACTGACCATTTGGCTACTTGGGGAGCCTTGTGCAGAAGTAAACAATGCACTATTGGCGCCACTTGAAAACTGGTTTAAGTGACGGTTCATCGCTGGATTCAGCTGTCCTTGAGACATGCTATGCTGAATATGTCCACCTGAGAGCTGTCTAGCTTGGAGTTGTTGGTGCCCAGCCATTGGCTGGGAATATGACATTTGATGTTGCCCATGTAACTGAAAAGTAAGAGGGAACTCAACTTAATAAACTTAACAAGACAAAAGCTCTACTGTTTGAAACTATAAACTCTCAGAACCACTTTATAAAAAAAAACTTCTGCCAAGATCTAGTATAATTTCTCAAGCGTATGTATCATTCACTGCATAAATACGTCTTATCTTCTTCAATTATGGCCTCAACAAATGTGCACAATGATTCAAACAATTGACAAAGGTTGGGTATGATCCTTTTCGCGTTACAGAATGCAAAACCTCATAGCCTAAATATGTTTAAGTTCCATCTCTAGAAGAACTTACCGTCTGAAACTTCTGCTGAGGTTGTCCATGCAAATCGTGAAGTGCTGGTATCTGGGTCTACACAAAGAATTAGCATGTTGCCTGAAAAAGCAGATGGCAGAAAAAACCCTGTCAACTGCTACGTAAGAAAATGTTCAAGCCTACCTGACCCAATCCCTGCATAGAACTTTGTCTGAGCTGTTGTTGTTGTGCAAGTAGTTGCTGCTGATGTTGAGGCATCTGCATTAATTTTGCCCTTTGCTGCTGCTGAAGCTGTTGGTGCAGGATTTGTTGCTGAGGCGAAGGTGCATTAACCATACCCGTAGCGCGAGGAGAATTGGAATATGGTAATGGAGATGTTGTGTTATCAAAGTTAGGACCAGATGGTGATGCAGCTGATCTTCCCATGAATTGTGTTCCAGAAACCTAAAAACACTCAAATACATAAGCCTCCAAAGACAATGATACTAACAGAAACAATAATCATCACATCTGGAGAGAATATAACTTAACCTGCATCATTCCTTGATTGTTGATGTTGTTTGACTGCCCAGGTAATGCAATCTTACCTAATGAAAGAGAAATTTTGGACCCATTAATATCGTAAGAATGCCATTGGTAATAGTATAAGAAAAAGATTCACGCATTGGGTTTACTTCTACCAGACAGATCAATGAGACAGTTACCTGCATCGTTGATAATTAGCACATCTGCAAGATGTGGTGGAAGTGCAGTGGTTATCTGTCTCTGGTCTGGAGGCAGTCTTGTTCCTTGAAACAATAATTGTGAAAAAAATATGAGACAGAACTCAACAGAACCAAAAAATGCAGCTTCTCACCAAATCAAAATGTTTTGATATAAGTTAAATAGGAATTTGAAGGTTCTTCTTACCTGCGCCGTCGTTCACAGCTGCTCGTAGCATGTTCTCTTGCTCTTGAATCTTTGCAGCTTCACCTTTATCCATGGTTGGAAGCACAGATGGGCCTTGACGAGCGCCAAATCCGTAAGCTTTACGAGTATCAGCTAATACTTTCTCTGCATTTTCACAAGCTGCTGCAATCATATCCATCCTCGCCTGTAAACAAAATTCCAAAACAAAGTGCTCTCTCAAAACCAGCCAAAGCCTAAAACATAGAGAGAAATCACAACAAAAATTCATGCAACTCACCTTTAGCCTTTCA
>NC_025688.1:2670030-2677533 GCF_000633955.1 Camelina sativa | reverse complement strand
TCGCTGGATTCAGCTGTCCTTGAGACATGCTATGCTGAATATGTCCACCTGAGAGCTGTCTAGCTTGGAGTTGTTGGTGCCCAGCCATTGGCTGGGAATATGACATTTGATGTTGCCCATGTAACTGAAAAGTAAGAGAGAACTCAACTTAATAAACTTAACAAGACAAAAGCTCTACTGTTTGAAACTATAAACTCTCAGAACCACTTTATAAAAAAAAGCTTCTGCCAAGATCTAGTATAATTTCTCAAGCGTATGTATCATTCACTGCATAAATACGTCTTATCTTCTTCAATTATGGCCTTAACAAATGTGCACAATGATTCAAACAATTGACAAAGGTTGGGTATGATCCTTTTCGCGTTACAGAATGTAAAACCTCATAGCCTAAATATGTTTAAGCTCCATCTCTAGAAGAACTTACCGTCTGAAACTTCTGCTGAGGTTGTCCATGCAAATCGTGAAGTGCTGGTATCTGGCTCTACACAAAGAATTAGCATGTTGCCTGAAAAAGCAGATGGCAGAAAACCCTGTCAACTGCTACGTAAGAAAATGTTCAAGCCTACCTGACCCAATCCTTGCATAGAACTTTGTCTGAGCTGTTGTTGTTGTGCAAGTAGTTGCTGCTGATGTTGAGGCATCTGCATTAATTTTGCCCTTTGCTGCTGCTGAAGCTGTTGGTGCAGGATTTGTTGCTGAGGCGAAGGTGCATTAACCATACCCGTAGCGCGAGGAGAATTGGAATATGGTAATGGAGATGTTGTGTTATCAAAGTTAGGACCAGATGGTGATGCAGCTGATCTTCCCATGAATTGTGTTCCAGAAACCTAAAAACACTCAAATACATAAGCCTCCAAAGACAATGATACTAACAGAAACAATAATCATCACATCTGGAGAGAATATAACTTAACCTGCATCATTCCTTGATTGTTGATGTTGTTTGACTGCCCAGGTAATGCAATCTTACCTAATGAAAGAGAAATTTTGGAACCATTAATATCGTAAGAATGCCATTGGTAATAGTATAAGAAAAAGATTCACGCATTGGGTTTACTTCTACCAGACAGATCAATGAGACAGTTACCTGCATCGTTGATAATTAGCACATCTGCAAGATGTGGTGGAAGTGCAGTGGTTATCTGTCTCTGGTCTGGAGGCAGTCTTGTTCCTTGAAACAATAATTGTGAAAAAAATATGAGACAGAACTCAACAGAACCAAAAAATGCAGCTTCTCACCAAATCAAAATGTTTTGATATAAGTTAAATAGGAATTTGAAGGTTCTTCTTACCTGCGCCGTCGTTCACAGCTGCTCGTAGCATGTTCTCTTGCTCTTGAATCTTTGCAGCTTCACCTTTATCCATGGTTGGAAGCACAGATGGGCCTTGACGAGCGCCAAATCCGTAAGCTTTACGAGTATCAGCTAATACTTTCTCTGCATTTTCACAAGCTGCTGCAATCATATCCATCCTCGCCTGTAAACAAAATTCCAAAACAAAGTGCTCTCTCAAAACCAGCCAAAGCCTAAAACATAGAGAGAAATCACAACAAAAATTCATGCAACTCACCTTTAGCCTTTCAATCTGCATCGGTATTGGCAAACTCTGAACGCCCTGAAGCAACTGCTCCCTCTTGGCATTATCATCAGTTTCCATCTCCGGTAGTAATTTGGAAGACAACATAACCGGTAAAACTGCAGATTCACTAAAAGAAGCTAAGCTAAACCAGTTCCATCGCACTCACAATTCAGTAACTCATCAACCAAAAACAAAAACAAAAAAGAACATACTTCCAGCATTCACGGCATTGACGTTCTTAGGAAGAACAACAAACGCATTGGAAACTTTCTTCACCTCTTCCACAATGTTAAAAAGCTCCAGATTTACCATTGAGTATTGCCCTAATATATCCTGCCTGTTAAAAAAAAAAAAAATCATCAATCCCTTGTTACAAAAACTCAATAGACCCAAAAAAAAAAAAAAATCAAAATTTGGAATTCGAAGATGAACCATTTAGGAGTAGTGTTGGTTCGACCATAAGCGTCAAAATCTTCAAGGATCCGAGAAATAGCTTTGAATAAACTAAGGGCTCGTGTCTTCAATGACTCCAGATTTAGTTCCTTCTCCAATTTCGGATTCAGCTTCTCAACCACCGGTGGTGGTGGTTGCTGCGGCTGCGTCGTCGCCGCTAACCCAACTCCGCCCTCCATTGATAACACAGAGCTCCTAAACAAGAGCCCTAATCCCAAATTAACGAAATTTACGGTTTCTATCATCACAGCGATTGAACTATTAACTAGGTTACGATTAGAAAAAAACACAAATACATACTTACGATTAGAAAACGAAACCAAAACGAGGAATGCGAAAGCAAAGACTGGTTGGTGGTCTAAACGCAAAGATTGAAGAACGCTTCGATTTTGGAGAAGACGAGAGAGAACCGGGAAACAATAACATACCAATCCATAAATATATATATATATATATATATATGTTTTCTCTTTGAATATTGAGTTACATGATTTGATTGGTATGGGCACCCGATTTTGGTTTAACATTATTTAACTATCTGGTTTGGATTGGTGTTGCGTTGAATACACACAATGACACATTCTACATCAAAAGCACTAGAATTTTGAAAAAAAAAAAATTGGGGTTTTAGTACATTTTCAAAAATCAAAACTTAGTTAAAGAATTAATACATTTACTATTTAAAATTGGCAAAACACTCATTTTCACTAACTATTACTATTTAGACTCTTTCCTAACCTTCAACAAATTATTTTTTTTCTTTCAACAAAAAGAATTTATTCAAAATAAAATCTTTCAAAATACAGAGGTTCCATCAACCATACATAAGGATTACAACAATCGGAATAAAAATCTATATCATTACAATCCAATTTAGCTAGTAAATGGGCAACTTTATTGTTTGTTCGATGAATAAATGAAAATTTAACTTCTTCAAAACTATTGGAAAAAAGCTTTATGTCATCAAGTAGGCCATGAATGACAACGTCTTGTAGAGATCCATTGAGACAATCATTTAGCGTTTTGCAGTCTCCCTCAAACCAAACCTTGTTGAAGCCCTTGTTAGAAGTTTGTTGCATGACAAACAATAAAGCTTGTGCTTATCCTTCCAAAGAATTATTTGCATTCCTTAAAACATTGGAACCCCAATAAGTGGCAACTCCAAGATGATTATGAACCATCCAACCTCCGATCGTTTTCTTTGTATCCGCTCTGTAGCTAACATCAAAGTTACATTTCACTAAGGGATATTCAGGTCTCACCCAATGGGGATGAACTGTTTGCTCTATACTAGTTGTAGTAAATGATCCCGATGGAAAAGACTGTATCCATTCAGAGACATCTGCCTTAGATTGTGATACTGTTCGATTATGGTCGCTAACAACATTTTGAAAACTGAATTTATTACGATCTTTCCATATGTTCCAACAGAGCTAAAAAGGAAGAAGATTATGTTCCTTGGAAACTGAGTGATCATCGTAGATGTGTACCAAAGAGGAGATATTTAACTCATAATCTGTATTATGGAAAGTTGAATGGAAGGGTAGATCAGCCAAATCCCAAACCAACCTTGCTGAAGGGCATGTGAATAGAGTATGGTTGATTGTTTCATCTGATCCTTGGCAACGCTGGCAAAGTTTACTAATGTTAATACCCCGAGAAGCAAGTCTAGTTGCATTACCTAAAGATTTAGATAAGACATTCCAAAAGAAATGCTTTATCATTCGTAATACTTGTAGTTTCCAAATTTTGTTTTTCAGCTCAATGGTTCCAAATTTTGTTTTTCAGCTCAATGGAACCATGAGGAATATTAGGACCAAGTATCAGATTCGAAGGATCATGTGTAGCTAACCAATAACCGGACCAAACAAAGTATTCTCCAGAGGCATTATAATGCCAAATTATTTTATCCATTGTGTCAAATTGTGGTATGTAGATTTGTGTTAAACCCTCATAATCATTCGGTGAAATCATGCTATAAACTGCAGGTATATCCCAGGATTTAACGGTACAAAATCAGCAATAAATGATGATAGCATTCCGTTATAATGAGGATCAATAGAGCAAACAGGACGTGGTGGATGATCTGTTATAACATTATCAACATTGACTTGTATTGTCAACCCATTCCCGACTATTACTCGAATCCCTTTCTTTAAAAGAGTTAAACCAGTAAGAATGGAAGACCAACCATAAGATTGTGACTTTTTAGGTGTTGCATCAAGGACTGAAGTATCAGGAAAATATCTTGCCTTCATCACTTTAGCAAATAAACTGTTAGGACATTTCAATATTCGCCAAGCCTATTTTGCTAACAGAGCATCATTAAATTTAGCTAAGTCCCGGAATCCAAGACCACCTTCTTTCTTAGAGTATTGAAGTCTTTTCCAAGCAATCCATGAAATACCTCTTGACGATGCTGATTTCTTCCACCAAAAATTCATCAATAAAGACTCTAGTTCAGAGATAAGAAGTGGTAGTTTAAAAAAGGACATAGCATAGACCGGCATCGCAGCTGCAACATATTTGATCAAAACTTCTTTCCCTATAGGTGAGAGGAACTTGTCACTCCAATTGGATGTGCGTTGTCGTACTCTTTCCACTATATACTCAAACATTTCTTTTTTTCTTCTGCTAAATTGTTCTGGGAGTCCAAGATACTTCCCACCTCCTCCATGGTTTGAAATTTGTAGAATTTGTTTCATTAAGCTTTGTCGATGACCAAAAACCCGGGATCCAAATGTAATTAAGAACTTTGATGTGTTGATTTTTTTGACCTGAGTATTCGTATACATTAAATACATCTTTTAAGGCTTGGCAGTTGCGGTTGTTAGCTCTGCAGAAAAATAAACTATCATCTGCAAATTGGAGGAACACCATTTCCTATTTTAATTCTTTGTAAGCATTTTGAGTACACCTGAGACTTGATAAGGTAACTTAGAATGTCTGCACATAAAATGAATAGATATGGAGACAGGGGGTCGCCCTGTCTTATCCCCCGAGTAGGTAACACTTTCCCAAATGGTGTACCATTAACAAGAACTGCATATTCAACTGTACTCACTGTAGCCATAATCCAACTGATCCATGTAGGCGAAAAACCAAATAATTTCATCGTAGTTTCCAAGAAGTTCCATTCCTCCCGGTCATATGCTTTGTTGACATCCGTTTTGATAGCCATATATGTTTGTGAAACACGTTTTCTAGCTTTGAGTGAATGCATAAGTTCATGAGCAATCAGTATATTATCAGTGACCATATGCCCTGGGATAAATACTGCTTAAGAATCAGATACAATAGTGTCCAAATGACTTTTTAATTGATTGACAAGACAGTTTGAGATGATCTTGTATATAACATTGCAAAGACCAATGGATCGGTAGTCAGACAGCGTATTCGGCTCTGTATTTTTTGGGATCATGCATATATTAGTATTGTTCAGTCTTGGTTTCATATGAGAGGTAGAAAAGAATTCTTTAACTTCTTTGGTAATATCCTCACCAACCACTTCCCAACATTCTTTGTAAAATCGAGCCATGAGACCGTCTGGACCAGGAGCTTTGTCATCTCCAATCATTGAGAGTGCCTTGAAAATCTCCTCGGACGAGAAGACTTTAGTCAATTCATCGTTAATAGCTTGTGTAACAGTGGGTGTGAAACTAGCAAAATCCAATGGTGAAACCGAATGGCCTGTTGAGGTATACATGTTTTGAAAATATTCTGCAGCATGATGGCCAATAGCTGTATTGCCACTAAAAGTATTCCCCTGTTCATCTTTGTTACGATCTTCAACTTGCAACCATAGGTTTCTGCTTTTTTGTTTCCAATAGATTTCTTCATTTTTCTATGTAGTAGAAAGTTGTTGTCGTAATCGTGGAATCAGGTCCCGTTCTGAACGTCAAAAACTTGACATGACTCTGTTTAACCGGTAATGGAGAACGTCTATTTGTTTAGCATAATTTAGATTGTTTTTGTGTTTACATCGAGCCATAAAAGTACGACAATGCCTTCTCTGATCCACGATAGTGTGATGACGTTGATCCTTACATACATTCCATCCCTCCTTTACATAGCTTTTAAAGCTTGCAACATCTAATAGCCGCTTCTCAAAACGAAAAGGTTTCCGTAAAAATGGGTCATGATAACCAAAACGGAGTACCACCGGTCGATGATCAGAACCGTAGAAGTCAAGAAATTCCGGTTCTCCTCTTGGAAATGTAGCAGACCATTCCGAATTAACCAATACTCTATCCAGACAACACTTGACTGTGTGTGAGTGCCGTTCACATACCCAGGAGAACCTATCCCCCGTGGACTTTAAGTCTGAAAGATCACAAATGGAGACCATATGTATAAAATCTTCAAAGGTCCAGTTAGCTCTTAAGGGACCACTGATGTGTGTAGAATTTCACTCCAAATCTTTTACCTGAAAAGACTACACGACGACTGAAAGTGCACAGTTAAGAGGAGGTAGAGAGAGGACGAGATTCGACGGCGGTAGAGGAGTCTCTGGTCGTCTCTACGTCAGCTGCTGGTGGTGTGTATGAAGAACTTAGAGGCACAAAGGAAGCACACCTCAAAACCCTAGGTCTTAAGAGTATTTATAGGGTTTTGTTTAGGGTTAGGGTTTTGTAAGGGAATAAACGTCTTCTCTTCTTAAGTGCAGGACAAGGGGCGGCGAAAGAGGCTTCTGGACCGTGGAGGAGGCTTGGACTGGGCCGCAGTGGTGGTCGCTGGTCAGGCCTTGAATGAAAGCCCATCGGCTGGTTGCTTCTCTTTACGTCGGTTTATAACATGTCTCGGTAAATCGGGAATAACTTCCGGATGAATGAATGGATTGACTTGATTCTACTTTGAGGAGAAAGATGACTCTTCCAGCTTTCCATAGATACCAAGCATGATATACTTTGTGTTCTGGAAGCTCTTCAAAAGTTGCCGATACTGTAAAGCTCTGAAACTTTCCTACAACGTATTTTCCTTGTCTTTTGGTCCAAATTGCTATAAAACCTGTAAAACCTTATTGAAACCTGAAATACTTGATAATAGACATTTTATACTTGAAATCTCATCAAACTCCTCCTAAATGCATATGAAAACTATAGCTAATATGAGTAAAATAATGATGTTATCAACTCCCCCAGACTTAGACTTTGTTTGTCCTCAAACAAATAATCAAACTAAATCATGGAAAAGAGGTTTAGAAAATAATGGGAATTCACTTATCTTTGGGGATACCATCTTTGCACTCTTCTTCGCCTTGACATTAGGAACTTCCATTTGTAATCCACCATGAGAATCATCAGCGCTCCTTGATCCCACAATTCTTTAGAGTTTCCAGAATCTCCATTGTCATCTCTTTACATAAATTAAGCAGTAATAAAAAGTGAAATCTTACCAAGGGAAAATCGATCAGAGGCTTGTAGACTCTCTTCAAGCCAATACTTTTTTCATATGATTCCTTTCCTCTCCCTT
>NC_025688.1:2668721-2669348 GCF_000633955.1 Camelina sativa | reverse complement strand
GTTTAGGTCCTATAAAAGTTAGAGACAACGTTAGATCATCTGAATATCCATCGAATAGGGACTTGGGGGATTGTTGAGTCGGCTCACAGTCTTTCCAAACTTGGGTTCTGTTGTCAAGCATAATCAAGAGTCATAAGAGTGTTAATCCAAATCAAATAAACCGTTAGAATAAGATCATAATTCCCTACTAGTTTTCACTCAATTAAAAAAAATGTGACTCGATAAAACTTCAAAATTATTGATGTAAAAAGTGGAAAAAGGTCTCAAGTCAACAAAATAGAAAGTAGCATTAGTATAGGATGGAACATCCTTCCCCCCCAGACTTAAATCACACCGTCCTCGGTGGGAAAAAATAAAGAGTTGAGGATTAAAAATCATAAGGAAAAGTGTAGGGTTTAAGAACAATGTCACCTTGATGGAATGATGTTGTGTCGACTCTTAGACATTTTATGGTTGCCCAAAAATTTGTCTAGAGTTCGGCTGTGGTATGAAAATGTGGTGACTAACCGTTTATACTTCCTTTGGTTGCTTGACATCGAGTTTGAACTAGGCTAAGTTCATTCGAATTGTGTTTGATATATCTCTAAATGCATCCTCCTTGAAACAAAAACCTAAAACCATCAATAA
>NC_025688.1:2661043-2668338 GCF_000633955.1 Camelina sativa | reverse complement strand
ACACCGTCCTCGGTGGGAAAAAATAAAGAGTTGAGGATTAAAAATCATAAGGAAAAGTGTAGGGTTTAAGAACAATGTCACCTTGATGGAATGATGTTGTGTCGACTCTTAGACATTTTATGGTTGCCCAAAAAGTTGTCTAGAGTTCGGCTGTGGTATGAAAATGTGGTGACTAACCGTTTATACTTCCTTTGGTTGCTTGACATCGAGTTTGAACTAGGCTAAGTTCATTCGAATTGTGTTTGATATATCTCTAAATGCATCCTCCTTGAAACAAAAACCTAAAACCATCAATAATAATGAGAAATAAAAATAATAAAAACATACCTAAGTAAAAGAATGCTGATGGTAGGTGGTGAGGATGGTGTGGGTTTGGAGTTGTCTCGCGGTACACGAATGAACGGTCGAAGACATAAGCAACAAGTACGGTACGATACGCGGTACATGGTAAAGGACATGGCATTGGCTAAGGTTGGTACGGTTGGTGGGGACTCTCGGCATCGATCACTCAAGGATGGTGATGATCTGTCGCCTTCGGTATACATCGGTCACATTGGAGGTGGCCGGTCAGTAGGTGGTGCTTACCACTAGTCATAGTGTGCATTGCCAATCCATGGGGACTTCTTCTTCCTTCTTTTTGACTTTCTATTTTCTATTTTTTTGTGTTTTTTTTTATGAAAACCTGAAACTAAAATGCAAAAATATTAATAATAAAAGAAAATAAAACCTAAAAATAAATACTTACTAGCTTGGGTTGCCTCCCAAGAAGCACACTTGTTTAACGTCGTTGGCTCGACGGTAGCGGCCAAGTTAGGCTTGAGAAGAGTTGACTTCGGGAATCAATGCTCCTTCGGCTCCTTTGATATCTTGATAGACTTCTCCAGCTTCAATAACAAGTTGTACTTTTGCAGAAGTTTCAAAAACTTTAGCAATGAAGAAGAACTTCTTTAGTATGCCTTATCATTTCTTGGATCTGTTCCTTACTTTCGTTGCTTAGCTCAGGAGGAACTATGATCTTGATCTTGGAAATTTGTGGTGGCTTAGGCGGTTTAGGTTGCTTGGGTAGCAGGTTGTTGGTACTTGTGGATGCAGAATGGTTGAATTGCTTCATCTTGTCTATGTTAGGATCCATCGACTCTTCATGTAATGAGTTGGTCGGCCATAGCTTCGGCTTGGAGAGAGTCAGATATAACTTCTTCTTGTTGATGTTGGCGAAGGTTGTCCTCTTTGACTTGTGGTCGATGATGGCTCCAATAGTAGCTAGGAATGGTCTTCCTAAGATCAATGGTCTCTCGGTTTTGTCTTCCATATCCAGGATGTGAAAATCAGTAGGAACTATGCAGTCTCCTACTACAAGTTGTAGGTCTCGAACAAATCCATCGGGAACCTTTTGTGATGAGTCTCCAAAGACTAAACTGAGGTTGGATGGTGATATATCTCGTAATCCTAGTGTATCGGCTACACTTCTTGACAGAACATTAACATTAGCACCAGAATCCCAAAGAGAGTTAGAGAATTCAATGCCTGTTATGGAGCATGAGCAAACAAAACGTCCAGGGTCTTCAGCTTTAGGTAGTCTCCTTAAGGGGTAGTGGCTTTCGGTTTCTTCATCAAATGGACATGTCATACGGATAGCATCTTCATAAGATTCAAAGAGTGGTACCATAGGCTTAGCTTCACGGTAGGTGTGGGCTGGTACGGCTGAGATAGCATTGCAATATCCTTTAGGATTCTCTTCGGGTTTTCCCGGAAGTACACCAACTTGGCGTGGTACATCATTGGCGGTTTGAGCATCTTGAGTTCAAGCTTCTTAACATGGATAGAAATGCTTTCAAACTTCCCATTCAGTTCGGTATAGATTTTATCCATCCTTGAGTTGATATATCTTGATTGCTTTTGAAAAGCAACAAGGAGTTCTTGCATCTTTATGTCAACGTTAGCAACGACTTGAGAGGAAGGCGCCTGGGCAGGTCCGGATTGGAAAGGCGGCTTGTTGTTGTTGAATTGAGGTCGCGGCTGAAAGTTGTTGTTGTTGTTTCCACCATAGTTGTTGCCTTGAAAGCGGTTAGCTTGCTGAGGATAATTCTGATCTTGGGGATTCTCCACATTTGGGTTCCTATAAGAAAGGTTAGAAGTATTTCTAAAGTTGTTGTTGAAGTTGTTGTTGTACCCTCGGTTTTGGTAGTATCCTTGAGCACCAACATAGTTGACTTCTTCTTCTTGGTCATAAGAATCTTCTTGGAAAGGCTCCATGTTTCCATTGTTAATAGTCTCACAAGAGTTTACTCCGCGTTGTTGGTTCCTTATAAGTTGGTTCATCATGTTCTTGAGGTCAACAATCTCCTTAGCGTCGGAATTGCTAGAACGGATGGTTCTATTAAAATCGGTGCAAGTGTTGCTACTACTTGCGGCAAGGTTGTCGATGAGAGCTCATCCTTCTTGAACGGTCTTCGTAGTAAAATCTCCATTGCTGGCCGTGTCGAGTGAAAGTTGATACTTAGGGTGTAATCTTCTATAGAAAGTACTTAAGAGGTTACCTTGAGCAAAACCATGATGGGGGCAGTCACGTTCATAGTCCTTGAAACGTTCCCATGCTTCATAAAAATTTTCGACCGGTCCTTGTTGAAAACTTTGCAGCTTGTTGCGAAGAAATTTGGATCTCGACTTGGTGTAGAAGTGGTTGCGAAAGGCTGACTTGCATCCTTCCCAGCTAGTAAGCGATCCAGGAGGTAAAGACTTTAACCATCTATGAGCCTTGTCGGCTAGAGAGAAAGGAAAAAGCTTACACTTCAAGTATTCTTCGGGAATTCCATTGGTTCTTGTTGTAGAGCAGATTTCTTCAAAAAGATCAATGTGGTCCATCAGATGTTCGGTAGTAAGGCCATGGAACTGATTTTGTTTCACCAAACCAATAATTTGAGGTTTAATCTCGTAATCCCGTCTTGGAGGATGAGTGATACGGATTGCAGCGCGGTCTTGAACGAATTGGTTAGGAGCATCATAATCGGCTATGGTACAGTTAGGTGCTGCACGTCTTAGCAGGTGCACATAAGCAGGTTGTCTTCCGCCAGCTTGAGGTAGTGGTGGATTAACGACGAGAGCAGGCTGGTGAGGAGGAACATCGAGGTTGTCTCCTACGCCTAGAGGATTAGCATCACAAGGAACTTGTATATTGTCTCGGCCAACTTCAGGGTCGATTTGCGGATCAGCGGCTACAAGGTTGGGGTTTCCACCTTGTGCAAGAATCGGTTCTCCTTGCTCGTTGAGGGCAGGAGGTATCAGCGGTTGGTGGAGGTTAAGGAGACCTTGGTCCTGGTTCCTTTCTTTGGCCATGAGTTGTTGTCTTTGAAGTTTCCTAATTTCACGTTCTAGTCGATCAATGTCTTGAATTGGAGATACGGTTCTGGAGGGTTGACTCCTAGTCATGCATTACAAAATCCAAAAACAGAAACTAAAAGGGAAAATAGAGGTTATCGATAAACAAGAAAATTAAAACTAAAATTTAAAAATTTAAAAGAAAATTTTCAAAGTATCTTAGACGAGAGTTCTTATCAAATTCAATGGGCAGCTAGTTACTCCCTGGCAACGACGCCAAAAAGCTTTGATGTCTGTAGAATTTCACTCCAAATCTTTTACCTGAAAAGACTACACGACGACTGAAAGTGCACAGTTAATCAATTGTAGTATTTTAGGATCGATCCCACAGAGAGTAATAGCAAACACAAATTGAATTATAAGAGAAAGAACTATGGCTAAGACTAAAGAAGAGATTGAGGTTTTGGTTTTCCTAATAACTATTGCAAGAAAATAAAAGTAAATAAAAGCGGTTTAAAACTATAAGACTAAGGCGTTGGGCGTTTTGGAAGTCATCTCAGGGTTTTCATGGTGCTAAGCAATATTAAGTGTAAGATTTAACAAGTAAATACTAATTTTCGGTCTAGGTTCTCAACTACGAAACACTAATGAACTAACAAGCTATTCTCATAGAATGAAAGTCTAAAGTCTTCACACTCCGTTACTCAACTTTCGCAGGCAACGACGCATGTCAACCAGCTAGTTAAACAAGTTCGATACATTCACCAAACTTCGCAACTCAACTTACGCAGGTTACGAGCAAGGTTTCAGTATAACACTAGTTCGGAGAAGTAGGATAACGCAGTTAGCGCTCCCGTTCTCTAGATCAGTACTTGGTGATCAATCCAAGCATAAGCATTAAGATAAAGATGTCCCAAAAGAACTCTAATATAAAACTGAAAATAAGATCTAACAACCTAATTGAAGCGAACCATGAATTCTCCTTGAATCACCCCATAGAACCCAACAAATAAAACTACTCGCTCATGATGCAAAGAAACGACATTGATATTATAATGTATAGCATCAAAAGTGTATCAATAAACAAAAAGGGGTTCAAAGAAACTTCTCTATTTGTCACAAAAGTAATTTGATCCCAAAAGCTATGTAAGTATGAAAGAAATAAGGAAGAATAGAGATTTGGTGTCTTCGGCGATGGCTTCTAAGAGGAGGTGAGAGAGGACGAGCTTCTACGGTGGTAGAGGAGTATCTGGTCGTCTCTAGGTCGGCTGCTGGTGGTGTGGATGAAGAACTTAGCGGCACAAAGGAAGCACACCTCAAAACCCTAGGTCTTAAAAGTATTTATAGGGTTTTGTTTAGGGTTAGGGTTTTGTAAGGGTAAAAACGTCTTCTCTTCTTAATTGCAGGACAAGGGGAGGAAAAAGAGGCTTCTGGACCATATAGGAGGCTTGGACTGGGCCGCAGTGGTGGTAGCTGGTCAGGCCTTGAATGAAAACCCATCGGCTGGTTGCTTCTCTTTACGTCGGTTTATAACACGTCTCGGTAAATCGGGCATAACTTCCGGATGAATGAATGGATTGACTTGATTACACTTCGAGGAGAAAGATGACTCTTCCAGATTTCCAAAGACACCAAGCATGATATATTTTGAGTTCTGAAAGCTCTTCAAAAGTTGCTCGTACTGTAAAGCTCTGAAACTTTCCTAAAACGTATTTTCCTTGTCTTTTGCTCCAAATTGCTATAAAACCTGTAAAACCTTATTGAAACCTGAAATACTTGATAATAGACATTTTATACTTGAAATCTCATCAAACTCTTCATAAATTCATATGAAAACTATAGCTAATATGAGTAAAATAATGATGTTATCAACCACCAATTTTCTCATTGTTAGATAGTATCTCATTAAAGTCCCCAACCAAAACCCAAGGTCCATCTTTAGTTCGAGATATAGGACAAATAAAACTAGAAGTTATTATTCTTAATGTTTACATCAATGATTCTAGCATCTTTAAAGATTTGGGATACTGAAATATTGTTTTTCTACAACAAGGCTAAGCCACCACTCCTACCATGAGGGGGCACCGTAATTACATTAGGAAATCTTAGAGAATGAGCAAAGTCACAAACCATAGCACACTTATTAAGAGTTTCAACAAGAAATAACATATCCAAGAGATGATCGTCACAGATACATTGGGGGCACCGGGCCCCCCGCCTCTATCTATCTCATTGGTTGCTGATATGCTCAAATTTACCCTAGAGCTACTCTCTCAAATTAAGAGATCAATTGTAGTATTTAGGGATCGTATCCACAAGGACTCTAGATCACACAATAGATTTATTAATCTTTTAATTAAGCTAAACAGAAATAAATTGTATTAAAAGATCAAAAGAGCAAGAAAATCAATAAAAAGAAGAGTTAATTCAATAAAAGAGACGATATGTTCAGGGAAATTCATAAAAATCAGATAAAATAATTGTTAGGATTTATTAAGAACAATTCTAGAACTCAAATCACAAAGGTAATATTAACCAGCTCTCGCTGCGAAAATTATCTAAGTCTAAAAACTAGAATTCCAAATCTCTTCGCAAATCCTAACGATTAAACTAGCATTAAATTCAGGTTTGATAAGTTCACAAAATCCCTAAATCAAATCTCTCTGTAAATAGGTATTTTGCTCATCTAAGATTATTTCAGGAAATTAATAACACTCTCATGTCTATCAATTAACCTAAGATCAGATTCTAGGTTGCTCTCGCTACTCTAGAATACACAATAAACCAATCTAGATGAAGAATTCTATAGATATTAACCTAACAATCTGATATCCTAACAATTCATGAATTCCTTTGAAAACCCTAAACCTAACAAGAGATCTACTCAGACATGATCAATGAAACACAAATCATATTCTGAATAAATTGCATTAAAAGATTAAAAGAAGTAGAAAAGGAGTTCTGAATCTTCTCTGGAAGGAGTCTTGATTCTTCTCTCCAAAAACTCTCTAAAATCTCTCAGGGTCTTCTCTCAAAAGTTGCAGGGAAAAATAAAGCTTAGGTCTAAACAATGACCATAAAAATCCTATATATATTCCTAAAACACGGCCAGGGACTAATGATGCAAATATGGAAACTTTGGGGCAGTTTTGTAAATATTCAAAACTTGTGGGAAAACTTCCGATTCTTCTTGTGGCTCTGCATTGATCGACACTATGGCTGCATCGACCGATGCTTACTCTTTAACTTGTCTCCTAACTTCGCAGCTTCAGCCTCAATGCTTGATTATACTCCAAATCCTCCTATTTAGCTAAATTAAGCTCCCATCCATCCTAAATCCTATAAAGACTCAAAAGACTCTAAAAATACCACAAAGACTCTATAAATAAGACTTATATCATGGCTAAAAACCATGATATATCAACGCCCCCAGACTTAGCCTTTGCTTGCACACAAGCAAAACATAAACTTAGACCTGTGAAAGAGGTTTGAAAACGCAGAAACTCATTTTCTTTTTAAAGTAATGCCATGATCATCCAAACCATAATCCATATGCTTAGAAGATAAATCCAAATCGAACCACCATGTACTTCTCCGTCGACTTTTGTAGCATCCCAAATTCAAACCAAATTCCACTACTTCCTCCATTACGCCTTCATCGGTGGGACTCCTCAATTTGATCAATGTCAAGAACCTTCTAGACTCATTCCCGTGTAATACCATAACAAACAAGATATAACTTTTACCACATGTGGTACTCTTTCTCTCCCCCAGACTTATTTTATTTAATATTCCTTTGAGCTTTGCTTTGTTTTTTTTAAATATTTTTTCTTTTTATCAAAGGTGTAGGCGAATAATGGGGTCATCGGTAATTTACCTACCCCTCGCTTCCAAGCTTTGTGTGATCATTTGACTCAAGAGTAGAATAATGAGGTCACAAGTAATTTACCTACCTCTCTAAACTGATCAAAATCATCTCA
>NC_025688.1:2647580-2660063 GCF_000633955.1 Camelina sativa | reverse complement strand
CAAAGTTCTCAGGAAAAATATTTCAAACTTTAAATAAAGGAGAGGAGTACCAATTTTTTCTTTTGAAATCTTACTTGTCAGGTATGAACAAGGAGTCAAGCTCTATGAACATCAATCTCCTTGATGAGGTAAAAAGAAAAGTACATAAATTATCTCAGGCTTTTAGGATTCTATTGGAAATTTGGATGTTTCTGGTTTACTGGTCAGCCATTGTATTTGTCATTAGTCGGATTGTGGATTCAATCTGCAGCATTAATCAACCAATGCAGTACACTAAAAAGAAAGATCATAGTTTCCAACAAAATTTTGACTCAATAAAACCATTTTTTTTTACACTCAAAAACAAAAATGTAGTTAGTAACTGCCTCCCCCAGACTTAAACAACATTGTCCCCAGTGTTATCAAGTAAGAGATTGGCGAAGAAAAATAAACAAAATCGAATAAGTATTGAAATTGTGAACAAAATCGTGTTACCAATCCGGATGTTCTGTGTCGACCAATGCTGATGATGTGTCGGTCGATGCACTCTGCAGATGCAGAGTGTTCGAACATTGCTCCTGAGTTAGCTGCGATTAATTTGTGTTTTTCTCTCATTCTTGGGATATTAGCACTGCTAAGAATCACTTAAACACAAGATTAAACACAACATGATAGATAAAAGTTCATAATTCAATACAAATTCAAACTGACTCAAAGCAAGAATAAAAATGACTCAAAGTGGAAAAGAAAAACCTATGAGTGGGTTGCCTCCCACTAAGCGCTTGTTTTCAGTCATTAGCTTGAATGTGTCAGATCTCAAGCATCCGGTAGATCGGAACATGGTAATGAATGTGTCCGAGAGAATGTCCTCTTCATCCAAGGTGGTGTATAGGCAATAGGTGCATGAGGAACCGGACCAGGACGAGATTGAGGTATGGGTGGCTTTCTCTTATGCCATGCAAAATTATCAACAGAAGAAACAAGCGCTATACGATAATCTCGTGGCTTGGTTAACTCGAAAACAGTTTTTGTACCTTTGAAATGCTTATTTATGAATGGAGAACGTTTGGGTGAAGAAAATGCATACCTTGGCCTTACTTGTGGGTTCTTGACTGTGGAATGGTGAGATTTTAGCTTTACAACTGGTCTAGGACTTGCAGCTAAGAAATCAACTCGTGTATCTTCGGTTTTGGACAAGTCCGGACATTCTTGTGAAGGTGTGTCGATTGATGCAACAACTGCATCGATCGATGTTGAGCCTGTAACTCGTGTTTCTTCAACGATTTTGCAACTTTCCTCAGCTATCCGTGTTTCCATTACAAAAACATCATCTACCAGCGACTTGTCATGGATCAGAACCTCATCATGGTCTCTAGTACAGATTAGATTATCTCCACTCCAATCTTCAAGCTTAACAGCTTGCTTACTCACTTTCTCAACAATCTCCAACTCTTTGACATACCCAGCAGTAATGTCTCCATGAAGCTCTATGATCGGATTGTCATCAGAAACAATCTCCACAGAAAATGTCTGACCATCAATAGTGGAAACCCTTCTCAGCTTGTCCATCTCAAAGTTCATAACCAAATCTTCTACATTCAAGGCTATGTGTCCCTTCTTAACATCAATGATGGCACCAGCTGTAGCCAAGAAAGGGCGTCCTAAGATGAGAGGATCACTAGGCTCTTTGTCATACTTCAACACCACAAAGTCAGTGGGAATCATGCAATCTCCAATCTTGATTGGAATATCCTCTAAGACACCTTCTGAAATCCTTCTGGACCGATCAGCTAAGATAAGAGAGATCATAGTTGGCTTGAAATCCGTCATCCCAAGTCTCACAGCAACAAAATGTGGCATCAAGTTTATACTAGAACCGAGATCACAGAGTGAATGAGCAAACCGTTCTGTAGAGATAGAGCAATCAAGTACGAAACTTGCAGGATCTGGTAACTTCTCAGCAGTCCTGCACTGAATTACTGCACTCACTTCCTTAGAAACAACCAATTTCTGCTTCTTTTCTTTCTTTCTCTGTGGAGGCTGCTTCAACAGAATTGAGCTGACATCCTTGGTTAGCAAAGCTCCTTCCTCAAGACTCAAACCATTGGTGACCATCCGCTTCACATACCGCTTAATCCCAGGAGAAAACTTGACAGCATCAATTAAAGACATCTCAATCATTACCTTGTCCATCATAGTTTTGCATCTAGCTTCCTCAAGCTCCTGCTTAGACCTCCTAGGCTTAGAAAAAGGAACCTTAGGCTTATAAGCTTTTTCTGAATCGATTTATGGAACTAGAAGAGAAACCGGAGCTGTTCGTGGGGGTTGTCGATCGATACTGATGGAGCATCGATCGATGCTCTCGTTCTGTAATCTGTTTTCCTCGATGGATGGTGACTGCATCGGTCGATGCATTGTGATGGCATCGATCGATGCTGGTTCTACTTTTGTCGTATTATGGTTTTCTCTTTCATTGACCAGAATTGCATTGCAAGCATGCCTTGGATCCGTCTCTGTTCTTCTAGAAAGAAGTTCCTCTTGTCTTTTAACAGACCCAACAGTCTGAATCACTTGATTCTCCAGCTTCTTAACATGAGTGTTTAATGCATCAAACTTGCCAGTAAGCTCAGTATAGACATTGTTCAATCTTACCATTGAATGTCACTGTCAACTGCTCCTGTCCTTGAAGAATCTGCTCAAGCATTGTTTCCATCCTACTTTCAGTTGTCTTAGGAGGAGGAGATTGGTAAGAGGAGTTGCCATAGGTTCTGATGTAACCACTGCTCTGCTACTATTTCTGATAATCTTGCTTAGGAATAAAGCCTGTAGAATTAGACTGATAATTGTTGCGCTGGTTGTTTCCACTGAAAGACCTATTGCCTTGCTGATTTCCAAACCTTTGGCCTTGATTCCCATACACAAAGTTGACATCTTCTTCTACATTTTACGGCTCTGGCTCAAAAATCTCAATATCTTCATCAAAATTGACTGACTTCTTTCCAACAAGAAGGTTATGAATTGTATCCAACTTGGCATTCACTGTAGCAAACTGGTTTGAATCATACCCTTCATTTGCTCTTTTCTGCTCTAAGTCTGCATTCTTGGTACTGTTGCTTGATGCTAGCCTCTCTATCAACTTTTCAGCCTCATTTGGGTACCTTGTCTTGACGTTCCCATCACTAGCAGCATCCAAAGCCATCTGATACTTCCAATCAATACCACTGAAGAAGATACTACTCAGCTGCACCTCTGAGAACCCATGATGCGGACAATCTCTCTGGTATGCTTTGAACCTTACCCAAGCAGCTTTGTAAGATTCAGCAGGTCCTTTTCTAAAGGTGGAGAGCTTAATCCTAAGCTCATCAGACATCACATCATCATAGAAGTAGTTCAAGAATGCCACCTTGATGTCATGCTAGGTTGTCAGAGATCCCGGTTTGAGTTGTCTTAGCCAATGAGAAGCTTCTCCAGCAAGAGAGTAGGGGAAGAGCTTGCAATAGAGATAGTCCTCTGTAACTCCATTAGCCTTGATGCTGGTGACTATATCCTCAAAGTGCTCAATATGGTCCAGAGGCTTCTCATGCGGCAAGTTTTGGAATGGCCTTTGTCCAACAAGAGCGAAGTAGGCAGGCTTCAGCTCAAAATCATTCCTTAGGAAGGGAGGAAGGACAATTGCGGAGCGGTTCTCATAGAACAAGTCTGGTCTGTTGAAGTCCGCAAGAGTTTTGACAAGCTCTCCATTGTCATCCTGTCGCCTCTGAACATTCTCTACATCGGCTCTGGCATTGCATCGATCGACGCCAAGGTTGCGTCGGTCGATGCCTTCTTGGTTGCGTCGATTGATGCCATCGTTTCGTCGATCGACGCAATGTGCATTCGCATCCACAGCGACGAGTTCCTCCTGAATGACCCATCCTTCAGCATCAAGTTTTTGGCCTTGTTCGTTGCGCACATGACCCTCTTGATCCCTCAAAACTCCAGCCGCATCTGGTCTCAATATGATTGGGTTGACCATCTTTGTAGATTTGGCTGCTTTCTTGTTGTCACGCTCTAGTCTTCCTAACTCTTGGTTAGTAAGATTCAGGGTAGGACCTATTTGATTTTTCCTGGTGTTGGGTTTAGGCATATGCTTGAAACACACAAGAGAAGAGAAATAAAAGCGTGTGAGTAAAACAGAAAAATAAAAATCTAGACAAAATCAAAACTTTAATCTAATGGTGAATCAAAAGAGTCCCCGGCAACGGCACCAAAATTTGATATGCTCAAATTTACCCTAGAGCTACTCTCTCAAATTAAGAGATCAATTGTAGTATTTAGGGAACATATCCACAAGGACTCTAGATCACACAATAGATTTATTAATCTTTTAATTAAGCTAAACAGAAATAAATTGTATTAAAAGATCAAAAGAGCAAGAAAAGCAATAAAAAGAAGAGTTAATTCAATAAAAGAGAAGATATGTTCAGGGAAATTCTCAGGAAGTTCATAAAAATCAGATAAAATAATTGTTAGGATTTATTAAGAACAATTCTAGAACTCAAATCACAAAGGTAAAATTAACCAGCTCTCGCTGCGAAAATTATCTAAGTCTAAAAACTAGAATTCCAAATCTCTTTGCAAATCCTAATGATTAAACTAGCATTAAATTCAGGTTTGATAAGTTCACAAAATCCCTAAATCAAATCTCTCTGTAAATAGGTATTTTGCTCATCTAAGATTATTTCAGGAAATTAATAACACTCTCATGTCTATCAATTAACCTAAGATCAGATTCTAGGTTGCTCTCGCTACTCTAGAATACACAATAAACCAATCTAGATGAAGAATTCTATAGATATTAACCTAACAATCTGATATCCTAACAATTCATGAATTCCTTTGAAAACCCTAAATCTAACAAGAGATCTACTCAGACATGATCAATGAAACACAAATCATGAATAAAATAGATATCATTAAGAGATTAAAAGAAGTGGAAAAGGAGTTTTGAATCTTCTCTGGAAGGAGTCTTGATTCTTCTCTCCAAAAACTCTCTAAAATCTCTCAGGGTCTTCTCTCAAAAGTTGCAGGGAAAAATAAAGCTTAGGTCTAAACAATGACCATAAAAATCCTATATATATTCCTAAAACACGGCCAGGGACTAATGATGCAAATATGGAAACTTTGGGGCAGTTTTGTAAATATTCAAAACTTGTGGGAAAACTTCCGATTCTTCTTGTGGCTCTGCATCGATCGACACTATGGCTGCATCGACCGATGCTTACTCTTGAACTTGTCTCCTAACTTCGCAGCTTCAGCCTCAATGCTTGATTATACTCCAAATCCTCCTATTTAGCTAAATTAAGCTCCCATCCATCCTAAATCCTATAAAGACTCTAAAAATACCAAAAAGACTCTATAAATAAGACTTATACCATGGCTAACCCTTACAAACTCCACCATATGAGCATTTTCATCAAAATCAACAGTGTCAACTGGTCCTAATTGATCACCCACATACCTGGCCATGTCATTGGAGAGATAGAGAAGTGGAATTCCACGGATTTGAACCTAGAATGGGATTATCTTCAACGTCTCATCAATAATATGTGGATGCCAACGATGAACCGACATCATCCATTCATTGAAAGACCAAGGCCCATAATGTAACACCATGTTGGGCGATTCCTCCGATTGGAACATAAATAAAACTTTTCTAGGCCCCAAAATTCTTCCAACAACAGTACCCTCGAATCCCCAAATCTTGGGCATATGACCAATCAAAACCCTCAGATTCTGCTTGCGAGGGTTCACCGTTTGAATCACCAATGAATAGCGGTTAGCAGTCACTGCCTTTACAATGAATTGAGGAGGCAACAGGACCGGTGCATCAGTGATGCCCAAATCCAAATCTTGGAGAGATTTTCTGATATAATCACTCATTGTTTGGATGGTAGAAGGATAGAACATGTGAAGAGTGGTCGTAAACAGAATCGTGAGAGAAGAAATGCCGGGAAAGGCAGGTTTATATAGTTTGGGCCATGGCGGTTTCCCCAAGCGATTATCTAACGAGATAAACGGACACGGGAAACTGCCATATAACCGTTCAGGCAGAGAGAAACCAAAGAAAATTACAGTCTTTAGACCACAAAATTCAATCGGAACAAAAATCCGATTAGGAGAAGATAAATTTTGATAGAACTGGAAATTGCACAAAGGATCGCCCTCAGAGAGAAGCGTCGCCATTGAAATTCAGTTTTTCAAATGAAACTATTTTCACCTTCAACAAATTATTTTATTTACAAATATATCATTGAAAGTAAATATATATTTTTCTTTATCATATTACCCCTCGAATCTAATAACTAAAATACTAGTCAATATAAATTTATTTAAAAAAACTTTTTAGGTATAATTGTAAATAGTAAATTTACTAAAAATCTGATTAAGTTTTGAAAATGTATTATTTTACAAAAAAAAAAAAAAAAAAAACCCTACAAGTTTATGTTATATATCACCAAATGCAATGGACACTCAAGTTAGAAAGGAAATCTCAAACTTTACTCTTTCAAAATCAATATAATCATCCAAAAAACACCATAATTTATCTCAAAATCACAATAATCATTTTAAAATACCACAATTACCTCAATTGATACATTTTTCATGTCAATGAAATCAGTGATCAGGTTGTCACCCCTACCTATTCATTTTTTTGGGGACAAAAACACCTAGCTATTCTGATGTAACCATCTCCTTTCCTACATCCCCTAGAATCCTGTGCTTCCCTGAACATTTAGCCTTTGCAGTTAGTCTGGAATCCAGTAAGAAGCAAAAACTGTTTAAAATCTTCTTTTGCGTTTTGATTTGCTGGACGATACACTTTTTTAAACCTAAGATTCTTATAATCATCATCAACAACATACTGTTCAGTTTTTGTATGATTCTAAAAGTATTGTTCATAAAATATATGGATAAAAATATTGTAAATTAGATAATTATTTATTTTGTTAACATGATAACAAAACAAAAAAAATATATATATATATACATATATATATATCAATAAATTTATAAATATATCATGTTAAGTCACATAATATCATGATAATTTTATAATTTGTGTGATAAATTCATATTTATTATGTTAAGTCATTTATTATACTATATACAAAAGTAAACAAGTTACATATCGTATAATAATTGTGTGCCAAGAGTAAATATATCATAATATTTATATTACCATGCTAATATACTTTGTATATCACATGATATTTATATTATAAATTATTAAATATATCAGATAACATACATATTAACGTAAAATTATATACATGCACAATCTGATCCCTCTTCCAACCTTGCCAAAAAAAAATTTGATTATCAATTTTGTCCAACAATGTATTATTTGGTATTATTGACTTAACATGATATTAGAAGTTGAGAAGAAATGCCAGACAGATTATGAATTTTATTAAAAATAGTATTATTGATAAATACCAATCTTATTATATAAATCTTAGTTTTCAAAATTAGTAATTAATATAATAGTGACATGTGTCAAGTATATCGATAATATTTTGGCATGTGTGAGAAGAAAATTTATTTAATAATTATAGGAAAATTAAAAAATCCTAAGAATAGAAGGATTACAATTAATATTTTTGAAAGTATATAAAACCAAAAGTAATCTATTATACTACTAATTCTAATAGGAAAATTATCTATTGAATTACTAATTTCAATAGGAAAATATATGCAATTAATAAGGAAAATACTTGCAATTATTATTTATTATAATCATATAGTAAATAGAAATTTATACAGAAAAGTGATGAAAGTATGAAAAGGTTCAATATGTTAAAATGAGTGATTAACATAATGTCGAAAAATAAGATAATCAAAATAAGAAATTAATATAATTTTCTTAAGCTTTTCAATCGGTGAATGATTTGATAGCATATTCAATATAATGTTATTATATAAACCTTGATTTTCAAAGTTAATAACTCATGTGATCGTGACAAGTGTCAATTTAACAATTAAAGATTTTGTCAAGTGTTATACAAAAACTTTGTTTAAACATATTTGTAATTATAAGAAATTAAATTTTTTAACAATTTAATAAATATAAAAAGATCGTTCATATATGTATATAAAAAATAACACTAATTCTAATTTTAAATTACTATTATAAGAAAATAATTAAGAAAATTATACATTAATTACTATACTACCATAATTAAATAAATTATACTGTCAATTATTAATCCTAAATGAAAAAGGATCGTAGATACTCACCTTTACATTTTTTTGGACAAAGAGTTACTCACCATTACATAAACAAATAACTTTTCCATAATAACGTCTTTGAATTTATAATTAGTTTATGATAATGTTGGACAAGTAGTAAAACTATTACTTATGAGATTACAAAATATGAAACATTTTCAAATATGAGAAAAATTAGTTTTCAGTTTTTTTTTTTGAGAATTATGTTTTATTAATTTTTATTTTTTTATAAAATATTAAGTAAGGTATAAATTTGATACAATTCACATTTTTTTGATATGAAAATTATAAATGTTATTCATTGGGATTGAGTGCATAGAATTAAAATCTAATTATATTATCATATAATAATATACAAAGAAATTGTATTGCAAGATGGAGTGTGTAAATCCAGTTTGAAAAAAAAAGTCAAATGAAATAAAATTAATATTTTGAATACAACTTAAAATTTCACATATTTTTCTTATATCCCTAATCTAGTAATTAGATAAAACTGCGAACCAAGTTTGTTCTATTCATATGAACGGTTTGTTGGTCTGTGGTAAGTTTGGGTGAATGCAAAACCAGGCTACTACAAACTAAAAAATTATGAATGGTGAATGCAAAACGACCTTGCACGCAAATAGATCATATTCTCACAAAAGTCTTTACAAGTGGCAAGGACAAAACTGCCTTGAATCTGAATCTCCTTCCTTTCATTGGGTGGTCTATCTGTCCCAGAGAGAGTTAACATACCAATGCAGCAATGCTGGACTCTAATATGCATGGGTTGGACGCAATAAAGATGGTTGAGAAATGGGAATCTCAGCCCAATAATGATATGATACACCATTACTTCTCAAAGTCCCTAAAACATTTCGAGAAGCTGCTGGTACGAGCGTAGAAGAGAAGACTGCAATAGAAGAAAAGTTGAACGTTGATAAATAGAAGAGAAGAGTGAAGAGAAGAATAATTGGATGTTGCTGAGCTGGCACATGAAGAAGTTAAGAAGAAAGCTAAGTGTGATCGTTTATAAATAGAAGTTTGAGGATCATTGTGAGATCATCCTGCATGATCACATTGAAGTTGTTAGAAGATTAGAGAGCCTGCGTTGCTCTGTTACAGAGGATAAGCCGAAAGAATTTTATCTCACTCCTTATCAAATGCTATCAGCAAATGTGAAAGTCTACAAGATACTGACTGTGTTGATGCTCTTGGTGATTCAAAATGGTTTTACGACCTCCTCCAAAGAGTCCTGGAAAAATCATCAAATGTAGTCCCCCTACCTCATAAACAAGGCTTCTTGTAAACTCTTTGTATAACCACTTAATAAACCAGAGTACTTTGACAGACAAGAAAATTTAATAAACACTGTTTAGTTTGTTTTACAATTGAATGAAAAAAGAAACATAGATACAGCTAGAGTTTGTAGGAAGGGAAGGAGAGAGAGTTCCTCATCTTTTTGGCTGTCATGGCGTTACTTTGACAGCCTAACCAGAAGACACTAACTTTTTATCGCCGGAGAAAAGAAAAAAATGGAAAACCTCAAAAACCTCTCATAACGGTTGAGAAATTATGTATAGAAAAGAATAAAGTAAACACAGAACATCTATTTTGAAGATATTGAAATAACGTATTGTGTGTGGTTTGGTTGCAAATCTAACCAGAATTACCACTGGTTCTTCTTCTTGGAACCGATTCAGAAATCTGCAAGAGTTTCTTGTTTTCTTGCTGTTTTCTGAAACAAAAAATTGGTGAGTTTCTTCAATGATGTGTGTTTTTTTTTTATCATCATCATTCATCACATCTCTCTCAGTTCGGTTGCTGCATCTGTAAGAAAGAAGAACAAATGTCAAATCACTTTAAAAAGCATAAACCCATCCTGAATCTCTGAGAAAGTTCAGATTTTGATGCATCTGTAAGAGACATGAACAAAAAGTTTTGATTTTGATTACCTGGGAGAACAAGTATTCGTCGAACATTGAGAGTGAGCAAGGCAAGGAGCTGCTGCTAGAACCAAACCTGCTTTGGTTGGTGTTGTTGTAAGCAGAAGAGCCAGGTGGTGGTGCTTCAAAAAATCCATTCATATGATACTCTCTCTGATTCATTGGAATATAAACCTGTGGGGGAGGAGGAGGAAGAGGCAACGTTGGTTGATGATTCATATCATTATGCAGATTGGGATTGTATGGTGTGATATTTGTATTAGTGAACTGCTGATGTGAGCTTGGTTGCGGTTTCAGCTGTCCGGTGTTTAGTTCATCAAGAAAGCTTGTTTCTTGACCCGAAATTGTAATTTCAGGAGACTTCCCTGTTCCAAAGTAGCCTGGATAGCTCCCGAACGAAGAACTCGCTGAGCACTCGACTTCCCTTTTGAGGATAGACAGAGATTTAGTTTTAAGATATGGATTCAAACTGGAAGAAGAAAAATGTCTCTCAGCGAGAGTTTTCACTAACCTCTGCGGGATTGGATTGTGTTCCTCGGTGACAATGTTGGTGGTGTTGCTATTAAGAATCCAAGACATAGACTGAAGCTGCTGTTCTAGAGGAATCTGAATCCCATCTTGCATCTGAAAGTTGCAAAGCCGGGTATACAGTTTGATTGTGTTTCAAATGAGATCTCTAAAGAAGAATCATTCTGAGTAAATTACCGAGCATGTTGACCAATCTTTAACAAAGTTTGCGTTATCTATTTGCATTGCTTGTTGCTGCTGCCCAAAATGTTCCTATCAACCAAATAGTTTTGAAGTTTGAGTTTTGACGATGAAGAGAAAATGGAAAATTTTCAAACAAGAGATAATACCTTATGTGCACGCAGTTGGTCAATGGATTGCCTAATAGAAATTTCGAGTTGTCCCAAGTGTTCAACGTTATTAACCTTATCAGGTTCGGTCCAATAACTGCAGAACATGATACAAACAAGTATGAAACAGAGCATAGACATCAAGAAAACATAGAATCATCATCTTCAGAAAGATCATTACCTTAATCTTCCATGTATTTCAGAAATCCGAGCTTGCAGAATCCTTGCTTGAGCACTCAAGTCCTAAATACAACGCCGTTTTGTATAGTTTTAGGCTTTGGCAAATGTGATAGACATGAGAAATGGAAAGAGAGTCTCAAAATGAATACCTCTATTGTTGAATTACTGAAACCAGAGAACCAAAAACAAACAAGAGAGAAGACAAAAAAAGAAGTTAATATTCATATAGAGATTATGAAGTTTCTTGCAAAAGATTTTGTTAAAAACTGTTTCCTTTACATACCTCGAGGCTATAAATTCGCGTATATTTACATCGTGATCCAACTTTTGGAAAGTTTTCTTCAAGTTCTGAGCTTTCGAAAGAGAAACATTTGAATCAGGGATTCTCAAGAACAGGCATTATAAACAAGACTTCATTTGATTGTGTGGGAAAAAAACTTACTTCAAGACTCTCGAACTTCCTGTTGTCAAAAGAATCGCAACCAATGAGTTAAGCAAGACAACAAACAAAAACACATCGATAAGAATCTGAAGATTTAAACACCAAACCTTTTGGTTCTTTCCTGCGGTGTAACTTGAGAAAACTTAGCAATCACCTCTTCCATACTACTGAATAAAAAAAACCACAAAGCAATTAACAATCAGACAACACAACACAGTCTCTCATAGAGATGGACATAAGATATACCTTCGTGTACCGCAACATAACGCAGCCTTCCCAGTAGGAGAGAACATAAGAAGAACAATATCAATGTCACAAAGAATGGAAAGCTCATTAGCCTTTTTCAAGATCCCAGTTTTCCTTTTAGCAAATGTAGATTGGCGTCCATTTGGGTTCTCTAACTTCTTTATCTTCAATTTTACCCTTCCCATCCTGTTGTTATTAATTTCCCAACTAATTAAAACCAAAACCAAAATAATCAAAATCCCTCTTCTTCTTCTTCCTCACAAAACATCAATCCAACACCACAAAAATCAAAACTTTAATTGAATCATTGACATAAACGTTTCCAGAATCTGAAACCTTATTGATATAAACCAGATCATGATTTCAATTCCATCACTTTGTTTTTGGGTTTCAATAAAAATCCGATCTTTCTAAGACAGAGAAACCCTTAACGTGTAATCTGTTGTTGGGTTAAGAAGAAGAAGAAAAAAAGGAAACTTACCTAAAGAGGCAAATTAATACGCCAAGCTGATACTAACCCTGAGCGAGATCTTAAAAAGGACCTCTTCTCTTGTAAACAAAAAAAAAAAAAAAAAAAAAAAAA
>NC_025688.1:2646893-2647260 GCF_000633955.1 Camelina sativa | reverse complement strand
CCCCCCCCCCCCCGTTGGAAAGAAGACGACGACGAAGCAGAACAAGACTACGTCGTTTCATCATTATTATCTGACCGTTACAGCTTGATATTACAATTTTACCCTTCCTCCATTGTTATGTTTTTTTATCCACACTCGAGAAGTGAAACTTTTTTTTGTTCTCTCTCTCTCTCTCTCCCCGAGACGATGATGATTGCAGCAAGGTGCTGTCTTTTGCCACCGCCGTGTTTCTCCGCCGTAAGGGTTAGATGTTTCGCAGGTGAAACTTCAGATACAGGGATTTTATTCCGGGAGAAGCTTATTTACCTTCAAGACCTTAACGTAGATCCTCACAAAGCTCTCCGAGTGAACCCATCTCTCCGTTCTG